>NC_041392.1:10197105-10209922 GCF_002162155.2 Triticum dicoccoides
ATTATTTCAAATGGAAGTAATGTTGGTTTTACATGAACATTGTTTCTGGCAGAAAATCTTATATTTACTAATTGGAGGCACCTTTCATGATCTCTCATTAATCCACATCATCAAAATTAATTAAACTGTTGGATTGTAAAATTTATGACCAGGATTAAAAAAACAACTTGTGTAACGCAGATGATGCTGTCCTATAAAAAGTGCACCTGACACGTACAACTTTTGTTAAACAAACAAAGAAAAGACTCACATAAAAAAACGGAAGCCACAAGTAAAAAAGGGAAAGGCCCCACCAGTTCCCACAAATTAAGTAGAAAAACAGCCTCATGCAAGAAAAAGAGGAAAGTCCCTACCGTATCCCACAAATTAAGAAGCAAAATTTTCCATAAAAAAACCTAATGATAAGATGCCAAAACAAAATCCCAACGTTAAAGGAAAAAAATCGACTATCGGGCAGATTGCCCGTGAAATAAAAGAAAGCAAACTCGCGTAACAAAACTTAAACCTCCACCCATCTGAACAAATAAAAACACTATGTACCAAACAGATCAAGCCAAAATGTACAAAAAAAATAGAAGTCACGTAAAGAAAAAGGGAAAGTCCTTAGCATCCGCGTTACTTCTCATAAAAAAATAGGGTTCTCACCACGTACATATAATTGAAGATTAAGCACACGCCTTCCAAAAAAAATAGTCCTTAGCATACACGTTACTTCCCAGAAGAAAAACAAGCTACAAAAACAGTTTTCACCACATACATGAAATAAAATCTTACAAAGAAACATACGGCTTGATCTTTGGTGTGGGACATGACAAAAAAAGACACAACCTCAAAAAATGACTTCGCATTACGTATGTGAAATAAAACCTTGCAGAAAAAAATACATACATGAAATAAAAGATTAAACATACATGACCAAATAAAAACAAGGAAAGCCTCACGTCAATCGAAAAAGCAAAGGAAAAACTCCACCCGCTGCACAAATTAAGAAGGAATGTCTCTGTTAAAAACTCCAAGATAAAATGTAAAAAAAGTCCAATGATAAAAATGGAAAAATTCCGCGATCCAGCTGATTGACCGTGAAATAAAAACTAGACCCAATGGCTCCATCAATAAAATATTCTCCCGACAAAAATCTGTGTGGACTCATCTGTACGGCCGATGCCTCCTCCTCTGCTTCAATCCTGCTGTCCTACCAATGGCCGCCGATCACGATTATTTGTCACTGAATGTGCTTTCCCACCTGCATGGCCATCGGTGAACCACAAAGTGTCACAAGGGCGGCCTAATTTATTTTTCTATATGCTACAACAAAAATACCTCTCATGTTTAGTTGGACAGTATATTTTTTAAAGGGATATTGAAGCTGAAGTTTGTCAACCACGGATGTGGAGCTGGTCGAGACTGGTGGCTAGATGACAAAGGCTCCGCTCGGCAAGGAAAGATTTGCATTGAGCTAAGACTCATGACTAATTGATATAATCTAAGAGATGATGAACCAAGAAAATTATATTAGAAATAAGTTGGATGTTATTTGCATTATTCTATTTTGAGGAGTAAAATTATTTTTTTGGGAATTAGACAATCAAACTATTGTTATGATTTCTTGAACTGGCCACATAGGCCACATAAATTATGAAATTACTTTTCATTGACGGAATTTCGTTTGTGAAGATAGCATAGGGGCAACCGATCAATGTCCCCGGTAATGAGTACTCAATCACATCATGTTTGGTAGTACTACTGTATGGGTGTTCTACATAAAAGCAAATGTAAGTAGACAACATTATAATTATTAATTTTGTCCATTATATTGCAAAGTAAAGGATATCCGTGTGGTCAAAAAAAATTAGATCAATATTGCACCACTATATGTCTTTTTGTCAAATTTAAATCATGTTCAAGTTTATACTGCTTTTCTTACTACTCCTAATAAATGATCAGAACAAGGAAGCTTGCAGTTCTGTAGGGGAAGACCGATCCTTGACGAGCATTTCTAGCGTGACACAGATAAATAACATTGGATGGAGCGGCTCGACGACCTCCTCATGTACGCTGCCGGACGCTGGCTGCATCCGATGACGCCGGGAGCAAGGTAGTGGTGTCGTGTAAGTTCATTTTAGATGCTAAGGACTATTATGCACAACTTAGTACTATTCTCTTGAAAGATAAACTACTTTGTCTGACATGCATACTTGCGATTATGTAGACTTAACATGTTTTTACACAGGTGCAGATTACGAACGCTAATTATTTGCACATATAGTACGGTTGCACATCTCTTTTTTTTGTCCTGATAAGTTATAAAAAATATAACTATTAAAGTATCTTTAATACACATAAATTTTTTTAGTAAAAAATAATGTGGATGTTTCCTGCACGACAAAGATCTCATATAAACAAATGATTATGTATGTGATATACATATGTGTAGCAAGGATAGAAAGTACAATAAACTTTCAAGCACATTAATCTGAAAAGAAATCCTCTTATGATTTTCTTTGCACAAATATGATAGTGAAATACGATTAATCTATCACACAACTCCAATTCAATCGTGAAAGATTTTCTTTAAGAATTTATTGGTTAATACAAGAATATAAAATACAAATAACCTATGGTGCTTAGCGTAATCAAGAATTGCAGAAATCAAACTTTTATATATTATTTGCTACAGTGTTACATACTACTTCTCCAAATAATTCTTTTTAGTCTGCATATAAGATTTGCCTGAAGTCAAACTTCATAAAGTTTGAGCATATTTATATTGAAAAATATTAACATGTACAATACTAAAGTCACAGAGTATAAAAATTAAGATTCATGCCGCATTTAATGATATTGATTACACATTGAGAATATTGATATTTTTTCTGTAAGTTGGTCAAACTTTACGTTGTTTTACTTCAAATAAATCTTCTATACAGAGTAAAATATCTGGCGGGAGTATTTAATATTAGAAGTGCTAGCCCGTGCTGATGCATGGGTTGATGACTAGTAGATTATTAACTATCAAAGTCATATGGCCCTAGCAAGACATTGTTCAGGCCGCCCAGCTTGATCAACTCCTCGTTATCGTTGATAACTGTCTGGCTTTTCATGGGAAGCTCATGCCGGCAGTTGCTGACATGGTCAGTCGCCTTCTCCACACACTCGGGCAGTTCAAAGAACCACGGGCCGTCGGCGTCGCCCATGGGGACACGGAAGTCCCTGAGCATGGCGTCGCAGAGGCCGAGGGTACCGATAGCAGCATCGTAATCCACCTGGCAATACCTGAGGCCGAGCGCCTCCTCCGTACCTTTCTTGGCTTTCTGGAGTGCTTCCTTCACCTTGCCGCCGGCAGCCGCCATGTGGATCTTGAGGATGTCAACGGCGACGAGCGACAGGTCGCGGAGGTCCTTGGACTCAGAGCTCCTTTTGTCGGACCGGAGAGTCTGCACGCAGAATTCCTGGGTGACGTTCAGGTGCTTGTTGCGGCAGCTGCTCGAAGCGTTCTTGCAGGTTTCTACCACGAGGTCTACCACCTTGACCTTGTCGTTGCGCCGCCGGCATGTGCGCCGATGCACACAAAAAGGAGCATGATTGCAACCAAGAAGGCAGCGGTCGCCCGTGTGGTTGCCATTGCTGCAAGGATAGCTGCAATTGTATTGTAGGCTTTGTAGCTGAGAGAGAGGTGAAGATGAATTGATAGTCAGATTTTGTAGTGCAAAGATGGAGGTGGTGTACGGTTCTTGTGACATCTATATAGTGCAGCAGCAGGTTCATAAATCCAATGCAGCTTAGTCACGGATATCCAAATAATTAGTATTTCAGACACTATATGCGCAGATATGTGTTGGAAAAATGAGCAAATTACTACGAGATTTAATCCGAATAAATAGGAAATAGATCATGACAGCAATAGCAGATATTAAACTAATCATGCGAACTAGCATACTAGATGAACAGATCACATCTAGGACACATACTAGAAACATGAGTTCTACGGTGCAGCACCGCCGGCGTTGACGTTGTCGCCCATGTCGTCGAGGATGAGGTTGCCGAGGTCGGGGAAGAAGTCGTCGTTCGCGAAGTCGTCGCTGCCAGCAGTCGCGCGAGTGCGCTCCCCAAAAACCTGATCGCCCCTCTCCCATACAGGATCACGAGAGGCAGGGTTCTAGAGGCCTGCTGTCCCTTCTCCCGGTGCACGCCGAAAGGAGGGATGGAGAAGACTTGCTTGGCGGCGCAATGATCTGGAACGGTGGTCAGAAACCATACGAAGCGGCGGCGGCTAGGATAGACGTCTGCCTGACTATATAGTGCGGGCCGGGTAGGTCCTGGGAGTAAACCCCACGTCCGAGTCATCACGATCCAAAAGAATCGGAAATGGTTCAGTAATTAATGAGTCCATTAATTATTAATTAATGACTCATTAATTTTTCCCGAGCAGCAAAAATATAGACAGCGTGCATAGCTCTGTCCTCGGCTTGGCTCAATCCCGCGGCGCGGCGGGGCGGGGCGAGGCGAGCGAGGAGGAGGAGCGCGCGTGTAGGTCTCCTCTTCTCATGCTCATACAAGTGGTAGAAAAGCTCACCTTATAAAGAGGTGCAACTCTCTCTCAACTTTCGGGGTGGGACTAAACTTTAGTCTCACCCACTCCACTCACATGTGTGCATGAATGGGCCAAGAGAATTTCAGAATTTTAGTTGGGCTTTGGGCCAAGGCCTACTAGCAAAATTCCAACAATCCCCCACAAAGTCTCATTGGCACATCTCATCATTTAGTTCCAAAACATTGTTTATATACCGGTGCTTAGTGGAGACTGTGAAGTTGAACTTCCACTTAAAGATTTATGCTACACTAGATCACAACTTGAATAGTGGACTATGCCTTGAACTACAAGTTTTCTGCGAAACTAGTTTCACACAAATTCTTGACCGATACTGGGCTGCCGCAAGGCTTCCCCGCGGGTGGAGCGTATACGCCATACTCCAGGGCATTTTCATGAATTTATTAGAGAACACCCAATTCTCACAGACTGCGACGTTAACAGTCAAATTCATATAGGTGTGTTCCTCAGAAGATGTTCTGCAGGACAACATCTCTGCTTACCCGAATAAGCCACTTGGAACACATTAAGATAAGTATCAACCTGCCATGCAGATCAGGAGAGTATTGCATCTTCACGGAGTGGGATAGTTAATATAGGGATACTCTCCTCCCAGCTGACCAACAGCTTGTCTCCCACTTCTACTTCACGGGATCTCCGATCACATAGAGTGGGTTACCACTATGGACAACTCATGCGGTGGGTCTCAAACCCATCTCCATCGATGCATTATCTATCACATTATGTGATAGACCCTTTGTGAAGGGATCTGCCATGTTTTTCGATGTTTGGATATAATCCAACGTAATAACTCCGGAGTTCCTCAATTTTCTGACAGATTTTAGTCTCCTCTTCACATGTCTTGAGGACTTCATATTGTCCTTCGAACTGTTTATCTTGACAATCACAGTTTGATTATCACAGTTCATCAGGATAGGGGGTATTGGTTTTTCAACCATAGGTAAGTCCATCAAGAGTTCACGAAGCCACTCTGCTTCAACAGTGGCAGTGTCTAATGCTGTGAGTTCTGCTTCCATAGTTGACCTCATTAAGATGGTCTGCTTGCAAGACTTCCAGGAAATAGCGCCACCACCAAGTGTAAAAACATAACCACTCGTGGGCTTTATCTCATCAGAATCAGATATCCAGTTTAAGTCACTATAACCCTGCAGTACCCTTGGATACCCGGTGTAGTGAATCCCATAGCTCGCGTAGCCTTTCAAATAGCGAATAACTCTCTCAAGAGCATGCCAATGATCATCTCCCGGTTTTGACACAAACCGACTCAGCTTGCTCACAGCAAAAGAGATGTCAGGCCTCGTGGCACTCGCCAAATACATAAGCGAGCCAATAATCTAAGAATACCTCAGTTGATCTCTAGCAATCCGTTGATTCTTTCGAAGCAACACACTAGCATCATATGGAGTTGGAGAAGGTGTGCAGTCGCTATACCCAAAACGACTCAAGACCTTTTCCACATAGTGAGACTGAAGCAGTGTGATCCCACCATTCTCATCTCTCAACAGCTTGATGTTTAAGATAACATCAGCTACTCCTAGATCCTTCATCTCAAAACAGCGAGATAAGAAATCCTTAACCTCCTTGATTAAATCAAGTTTGGTTCCAAAGATCAATATGTCGTCGACATATAGACAAAGAATAACTCCTTCACCCCCACCATAGCAATAGTACACGCACTTGTCACCATCATTTACTACAAAGCCGGCAGCAGTTAATGTCCTTTCGAACTTCTCATGCCACTCCTTAGGAGCTTGTTTAAGGCCATATAAAGACTTTAATAACTTGCACACCTTTCCTTCCTGACCAGGTACTACAAAACCATCTGGCTGATCCATGTAAATTTCCTCCTTCAACTCTCCATTGAGGAAAGCCGTCTTGACGTCCATTTGATGAACGAGAAGACCATGTGAGGCAGCCAGTGATAGTAGCACCTGAATTGTGGTCAGTCTAGCCACAGGTGAGTAAGTATCAAAGAAGTATTCACCTTCTTTCTGGGTATAACCCTTAGCCACAAGCCGTGCCTTGTTCTTTTCAATCGTACCATCAGGTCTAAGATTCTTCTTGAACACCCACTTACATCCTAAAGGTTTGCACCCATAAGGACGACCAGTGATCTCCCAGGTTCCGTCAGCTAAGATGGAATCCATCTCGCTACGTACAGCTTCCTTCCAGTAGTCAGCATCAGGAGATGCTTAGGCTTCTCTAATAGTCCTGGGTGTGTCATCCACGAGGTACACAATGAAATCATCACCAAAGGACTTTGTAGTCCTCTGTCTCTTACTCCTCACAGGAGTTCCATTGTCACCCTCAACAGGATTCTCAACGTGTTCCATCGCAATGGTGGGTTCAGGAATTACAGTGAATTCCTCACTAGATGGAGTAGGTATCTCCTGATTTGATGAACTCGACATGTCCTTCATAGGAAATATGTCCTCAAAGAAAGTTGCATCATTCGACTCCATAATCGTACCAACATGCATGTTGGATACCTCAAATTTTATTATCAAAAATCTATAGCCGATGCTATGAAAAGCATAGCCCAGAAGAACACAATCCACGGTTTTTGGTCCAAGCTTGCGCTTCTTGGGAATTGGTATATTGACTTTCTCCAAACAACCCCAAGTACGTAGGTAAGAGAGTTTCAACCTTTTCCTTTCCCATTCCTCAAATGGAGTCATGGTCTTATGCTTTGTGGGAACTCGGTTTACGATATGACATGCAGTCATTAGCGCCTCCCCCCACCATTCCTTGGATAGACCCGAAGTGTCTAACATGGTGTTAACCATATCAGTTAGAGTTCGGTTCTTTCTTTTGGCTACCCCATTTGACTGGGGTGAGTAGGGAGGCGTCCTCTCATGGATTATACCATGTTCCGCACAAAACAGATCAAATTCATTGGAAAAATACTCTCCACCACGATCAGACCTAAGCCGTTTAATTTTTCGATCAAGTTGGTTCTCTGCCTCAGCTTTATAGTTTTTGAAGAAAGTAAAAGCCTCATATTTTGATTTCAGAAGATACACATAACAATATCTAGTGGAGTCATCAATCAACATCATGAAGTATCTTTTTCCACCTTTTGTCAACACGACATTCATCTCACAAAGATCAGAATGTATAAGCTCTAGTGGTGCCAAGTCTCTTGCCTCTGTAGTCTTATGGGACTTGCGAGGTTGCTTAGCTTGCACACATACTTGGCACTTAGAGCCTTTGACAGTAGAGATTTTCAGAATTAAATTCATATTGGCTAGCCATGTCATGCAACCAAAGTTAATGTGACAAAGTCGTGAATGCCAAATATCTGACTCATTGTTGTGGCAAACATTATTAATAACTTTAGTGCAAATATCTGACAAAGACAGGCGGAACAAGCCTCCGCTCTCATAGCCTTTTCCAACAAATTGTCCATACTTAGAAATTACAACATTATTGGATTCGAAAACCAACTTAAAACCATCTCAACATCAATGGGAACCGCTAACGAGATTTTTATTGATGGACGGCACATGATGAACGTTCTTCAGACGCACGGTCTTCCCCGAAGTAAACTTCAGATCGACCGTACCAACACCTCGAACGATGGCATGTGACCCGTTCCCCATCAGCATGGGAGAAGTCCCAGTGGCCTGGTAAGAAGAAAACTTGGAGGCGTCAGCACAAACATGTACATTGGCACCGGTGTCAATTAACCAATCAGGGGATTGAAATACTGAAAGGATGGTAGGAAAAATACCGTATCCTGATTCCTTCATATCAGTATCACCGATAACAACATTAGCGGACTTGCCGCTCTTGTCATGTTCGCGCTCCTCAAAACGGTTAGGACACTTCGGAGCCCAGTGATTAGGATCACCGCAAACATGGCAAAGTCCCTTCCCCTTCTTATGAGAATTCTTCTTGAAGTTGGTAGAATGTGATGGCTTGTTCTTTGTATCAAACTTACCTTTGCCCTGAGTTTTGTTCTTGTTGTTTTTGAACTTTTTGGGATGGAAGTTCTTCTTCTGTACCATTTGGGCACTAGAACCTCCCTCAGCAACTCGAGCACGTGTGTCCTTTGCTCTCGCCTTCTCTTCAACATCAAGAGTACCAATGAGATCCGCAACGGAAAACTCCTGTCTCTTGTGTTTCAGGGAAGTAGAAAAATTATTCCACGAAGGTGGAAGCTTGGCAATGATGCCTCCGGCAACACACACTTGAAGTAATCAAGTTCTTTTGCGAGTGACTGTATCTCATTAGCCTGCTGTACAACAAGGCGCTCATCAGTCATCTTGTAGTCATAGAATTGCTCCATGACGTACAACTCGCCGCCGGCGTCCGAGGCACCAAACTTGGCCTCGAGCGCAGCCCACATGTCCTTGCCATTGTAAAATGAGATATACGAATCGATCTTCTCAAAAGCTTCCAGCTGTGCTGGATTAAGATCGCCCTCAGGCTTGCCCTTGGTGGCGTCATAGCAGCCCATGGTCTGAAACAAGTAGACTGCTATCGTGCGCCACCTCTTATATTGCGCCCCTTTAATGGCAGGCAGCTTCAAATGCGCAGCAAAATACGAGATTTAATCCGAATAAATAGGAAATAGATCATGACATCAATAGCAGAGATTAAACTAACCCCGGGTAGGTCATGGGACAACGTGCATAGCTCTGTCCTCGGCTCAATCCTGCAACCCGCGGCGCGGCACTCGTGTAGGTCTCCTCTTCTCATGGTCATACAAGTGGTAGAATAGCTCACCTTATAAAGAGGTGCAACTCTCTCTCAACTTCCGGGGTGGGACTAAACTTTAGTCTCACTCACTCCACTCACATGTGTGCATGAATGGGCCAAGAGAATTTCAGAATTTTAGTTGGGCTTTGGGCCAAAGGCCTACTAGCAAAATTCCAACAATATGTAGATCCACATTTTGGGTGTGCTAGTATTAATACGTGTGGCATGAGTGTGTTCTTGTTTTATGTATTTCTAGAGTGAATCTCACGTTATTTCCCCATATCATAAAATGGATTTGGGACATTAAAGGAAGATTATGCGCATTTTGCACTTGATAATCTATCTATCTTCTACGTTTATATATCTATCTATATCTATCTCTATATTCATCCCTATATCTATACCTATCTATATGTATACTATATATGTATATTTATATCTACACCTATCTATCTATCTATCTATCTATCTTTATATCTATATCTCTATCTATCTATACCTATACTTCTACTCCCTCCGTCCCAAAATAAGTATCTCAAGCTTAGTACAAGTTCGTACTAAAGTTAATACAAAGTTGAGACACTTATTTTGAGACGGAGAAAGTACTAATTAGGCACTCCCTAGAAATTACCATGTTAATCGGTAAAATTCAAGATAATTGGAAACCCATGCCCCTTCGTAAATACATGTAATTGCTTACACCATTTAGGATATGCTTGCATGATGGATATATACGATACACATGCATCATTATTAACCCGGAACACCTTTAAGATTACATTAAAAATGGCATCCAGGAGACACTATATTAAATAATACTGCCCATGATTAAATAGGAGGAAATCCAATTCTCCATCGAGGTATATGTGCAAAGAGTTAAACATTGATCATTTGGATATTCATGGGGCATATTGCATTTGGAAACCCCTACTCAGTGCACTATATAGTATATATAAGCCATAATCATAGCTACGTACTCCACCTCAACCCATCCATCTCTGCACTGCAGTTCCATTTGATCCATTCATCGTCTCCCTCAGCTACAATATAATTTTCTAGCAAGCCTGGCAGCAATGGAAATGGTGCAAACCACCTCCTTAGCATTCACTGGAATTGTCATCATTCTCCTTTCCATGGCCATCACCATTCAAGCTTCCGACACCAAGCCCATGCCGTCAGGCATCACGTTGGAAGCATGCAAGAATGTCTCGAGTGACTTCTTCAAGGTGCGCTCCACATATGACTTTTGTGTATCAACGCTCCAGTCAGACAAACGAAGCATCAACGCGAAGGACTGCCGCATCCTAGCTCTTGTGGACGTCGACGCCATGAAGCCCCAAGCCACGGCCGTGATGGCCAAGGTTGAGAACTTGATCCATGGTGCCACCAAGGACAAGCTCGCGACTCGCGCCCTTGGGTTCTGCCAAGTGGACTACGGTGGCATGGTGAGCACCCTCGAAATCTGCCATGATATCATCCAGAACTTTGAGGTTCGTAAAGGCAATGAAGGTCCGACGCCCTACGACCTGCCTGATTGCATTGCGAAAACAACCAAAGCCATCAACGATTGCTCTGACAAAACAAAGTTTACGTCGGTTACAAAAGGGCTAACAAAGGAATATGAGGAGTTATCTATGATGATCAGCCTCAGCAGCTCTTTGCCACATCTCTACATCACATCACCCTGATTTTTCTGGAAAAATATGATTTTATAGCGTCGGTTTTAGGGTCTGCGAGGCCACCAGGTGGGGACAACCCACCTAGGCGCGCTTGGAGGGGGCACGCCATGGTGGGTTGTGCCCACCCAGGTGCCCCCCTTCCGGTGGTTCATGGCTCCAGAAATTCTCTTTATTGATATGAAAAATCCTTGCAAAGTTTCGTTCCATTCTTAAAACTTTTATTTCTGCACAAAAACAACACCATGGTAGTTCTGCTGAAAACAGCATCAGTCCGGGGTTAGTTTCATTCAAGTCATGCAAATTAGAGTCCAAAACAAGAGGAAAAGCATTGGGAAAAGTAGATGTGTTGGAGACCTAACGGTGGCGGCGGGAAACAAATGAGGAAAGGGTGGCGTGTTCATAAAACGCCACCAATCAATGGAAACTTAGCATAGAAGGAACATTGAGCTAGCACAACGTGTGTGTGCACATTGCTCACCCAAGGCTATGATCCATATACTTGTGTGCCCAACAGAGCACACTATTCATAGTAAAGAATATTGTTATGTTTATCCTAGTAGAGCAGTGGCAGCAAGCGACACAAGAAGAAGTAGATGATGATCAGATGATGGTTTATCCTAATTAATTATGCATGTAATAGTTTACTTTGGCGTGTGGAAATGTCATGTGTACTAGGAAACTATGTAATTGGATGTTTAATTTGACTGTGGAATCATGTCCTTATATCATGATAAATCTTTATTATTCATGCTAGAATTGTATTAACTGAAAACATAATACATGTGTGAATACATAGACAAACAAAGTGTCACTAGTATGCCTCTACTTGACTAGCTGGTTGATCAAAGATGGTTATGTTTCCTAGCCATAGACATGAGTTGTCATTTGATTAACGGGATCACATCATTAGGAGAATGATGTGATTGACATGACCCATTCCGTTAGCTTAGCACCGGATCATTTAGTATGTTGCTATTGCTTTCTTCATGACTTATAATGTTCCTATGACTATGAGATTATGCAACTCCTCTTTACCGGAGTAACACTTTGTGTGCTACCAAACGTCACAACGTAACTGGGTGATTATAAAGGAGCTCTACAGGTGTCTCCAAAGGTACATGTTGGGTTGACGTATTTCGAGATTAGGATTTGTCACTCCGATTGTCGGAGAGGTATCTCTGGGCCCTCTCGGTAATGCACATCACTTAAGCCTTGCAAGCATTGCAACTAATGAGTTAGTTGCGGGATGATGTATTATGGGACGAGTAAAGAGACTTGCCGGTAACGAGATTGAACTAGGTATTGAGATACTGACGATCGAATCTCGGGCAAGTAACATGCCGATGACAAAGGGAACAACGTATGTTGTTATGCGGTCTGACCGATAAAGATCTTCGTAGAATATGTAGGAGCCAATATGAGCATCCAGGTTCCTCTATTGGTTATTGACCGGAGACGTGTCTCGGTCATGTCTACATAGTTGTCGAACCCGTAGGGTCCGCACGCTTAACGTTTCGATGATAGTTATATTATGAGTTTATATGTTTTGATGTACCGAAGGTTGTTCGGAGTCCCGGATGTGATCACGGACATGAAGAGGAGTCTCGAAATGGTCGAGACATGAAGATTGATATATTGGAAGCCTATGTTTGGATATCAGAAGTGTTCCGAGTGAAATCGGGATTTTACCGGAGTACCGGGAGGTTAGCGGAACCCCCAGTAACTTAATGGGCCTTAGTGGTCCTAGGTGGAAGAGAGGAGAGGAGGCAAGGGCTGGCCGCGCGCCCCTCCCCCCTAGTCCGAATAGGACAAGGAGAGGGGGGTG
>NC_041392.1:10210212-10221802 GCF_002162155.2 Triticum dicoccoides
GTCCTAATCCAACTAGGAAAGGGGGGAGTCCTACTCCCGGTGGGAGTAGGACTCCTCCGGCGCGCCTCCTCCTATGGCCGGCTGCACCCCCCCCCCCCCTTGCTCCTTTATATACGGGGGCAGGGGGGCATCCCATAGATACAACAATTGATCATTTGATCTTTTAGCCGTGTGTGGTGCCCCCCTCCACCATAGTCCACCTCGATAATACTGTAGCGGTGCTTAGGCGAAGCCCTGCATTGGTAGAACATCATCATCTTCACCACGCCGTCGTGCTGACGAAACTCTCCCTCAACACTCGGCTGGATCGGCGTTCGAGGGACGTCATCGGGCTAAACGTGTGCTGAACTCGGAGGTGCCGTGCGTTTGGTACTTGATCAGACAGATCGTGAAGACGTACGACTACATCAACCGCGTTGTGCTAAGGCTTGCGCTTTCGGTCTACGAGGGTACGTGGCCAACACTCTCCCCTCTCGTTGCTATGCATCACCATGATCTTGCGTGTGCATAGGAATTTTTTTGAAATTACTACGTTCCCCAACAATGGCATCCGAGCCTGATTTTATGCGTAGATGTCATATGCACGTGTAGAACACAAGTGAGTTGTGGGCGATATAAGCCATACTGCTTACCAGCATGTCATACTTTGGTTCGGCGGTATTGTTGGATGAAGCGGCCCGGACCGACATTACGCGTACGCTTACGCGAGACTGGTTCTACCGACGTGCTTTGCACAGAGGTGGCTGGCGGGTGTCAGTCTCTCCAACTTTAGTTGAACCGAGTGTGGCTACGCCCGGTCCTTGCGAAGGTTAAAACAGCACCAACTTGACAAACTATCATTGTGGTTTTTGATGCGTAGGTAAGAATGGTTCTTGCTAAGACCGTAGCAGCCATGTAAAACTTGCAACAACAAAGTAGAGGATGTCTAACTTGTTTTTGCAGGGCATGTTGTGATGTGATATGGTCAAGACATGATGCTAAATTTTGTTGTATGAGATGATCATGTTTTTAACCGAGTTATCGGCAACTGGCAGGAGCCATATGGTTGTCGCTTTATTGTATGCAATGCAATCGACCTGTAATGCTTTACTTTATCACTAAGCGGTAGCGATAGTCGAAGAAGCATAAGATTGGCGAGACGACAACGATGCTACGATGGAGATCAAGGTGTCGCGCCGGTGACGACGGTGATCACGGAGGTGCTTCGGAGATGGAGATCACAAGCACAAGATGATGATGGCCATATCATATCACTTATATTGATTGCATGTGATGTTTATCTTTTATGCATCTTATCTTGCTTTGATTGACGATAGCATTATAAGATGATCCCTCACTAAATTATCAAAGTATAAGTGTTCTCCCTGAGTATGCACTGTTGCGAAAATTCTTCGTGCTGAGACACCACGTGATGATCAGGTGTGATAGGCTCTACGTTCAAATACAATGGGTGCAAAACAGTTGCACACGCGGAATACTTAGGTTAAACTTGACGAGCCTAGCATATAACAGATATGGCCTCAGAACACGGAGACCGAAAGGTCGAGCGTGAATCATATAGTAGATATGATCAGCATAGTGATGTTCACCATTGAAACTACTCCATCTCACGTGATGATCGGACATGGTTTAGTTGATTTGGATCACGTGATCACTTAGAGGATTAGAGGGATGTCTATCTAAGTGGGAGTTCTTAAGTAATATGATTAATTGAACTTAAATTTATCGTGAACTTAGTACCTGATAGTATCTTGCTTGTTTATGTTGATTGTAGATAGATGGCCCGTGCTGTTGTTCCGTTGAATTTTAATGTGTTCCTTGAGAAAGCAAAGTTGAAAGATGATGGTAGCAATTACACGGACTGGGTCCGTAACTTGAGGATTATCCTCACTGCTGCACAGAAGAATTACGTCCTGGAAGTACCGCTGGGTGCCAGGCCTGCTGCAGGAGCAACACCAGATGCTATGAACATCTGGCAGAGCAAAGCTGATGACTACTCGATAGTTCAGTGTGCCATGCTTTACGGCTTAGAACCGGGACTTCAACGGCGTTTTGAACGTCATGGAGCATATGAGATGTTCCAGGAGTTGAAGTTAATATTTCAAGCAAATGCCCGGATTGAGAGATATGAAGTCTCCAATAAGTTCTATAGCTGCAAGATGGAGGAGAACAGTTCTGTCAGTGAGCATATACTCAAAATGTCTGGGTATAATAATCACTTGATTCAATTGGGAGTTAATCTTCCAGATGATTGCGTCATTGACAGAATTCTCCAATCACTGCCACCAAGCTACAAGAGCTTCGTGATGAACTATAATATGCAAGGGATGAATAAGACTATTCCCGAGCTCTTCGCAATGCTGAAAGCTGCGGAAGTAGAAATCAAGAAGGAGCATCAAGTGTGTATGGTCAACAAGACCACCAGTTTCAAGAAAAAGGGCAAAGGGAAGAAGAAGGGGAACTTCAAGAAGAACAGCAAACAAGTTGCTGCTCAAGAGAGGAAACCCAAGTCTGGACCTAAGCCTGAAACTGAGTGTTTCTACTGCAAGCAAACTGGTCACTGGAAGCGGAACTGCCCCAAGTATTTGGCGGATAAGAAGGATGGCAAGGTGAACAAAGGTATATGTGATATACATGTTATTGATGTGTACCTTACTAATGCTCGCAGTAGCACCTAGGTATTTGATACTGGTTCTATTGCTAATATTTGCAACTCAAAACAGGGGTTACAGATTAAGCAAAGATTGGCTAAGGACAAGGTAACGATGAGCGTGGGAAATGGTTCCAAAGTTGATGTGATCGCAGTCGGAATGCTACCTCTACATCTACCTTCGGGATTAGTATTAGACCTAAATAATTGTTATTTGGTGCCAGCGTTGAGCATGAATATTATATCTGGATCTTATTTGATGCAAGACGGTTATTCATTTAAATCAGAGAATAATGGTTGTTCTATTTATATGAGTAATATCTTTTATGGTCATGCACCCTTGAAGAGTGGTCTATTCTTATTGAATCTTGATAGTAGTGACACACATATTCATAATGTTGAAGCCAAAAGATGCAGAGTTGATAATGATAGTGCAACTTATTTGTGGCACTACCGTTTAGGTCATATCGGTGTAAAGCGCATGAAAAAACTCCATACCGATGGACTTTTGGAACCACTTGATTATGAATCACTCTCTACTTGCGAACTGTGCCTCATGGGCAAAATGACTAAAACACCGTTCTCCGATACTATGGAGAGAGCAACAGATTTGTTGGAAATCATACATACAGATGTATGTGGTCCGATGAATGTTGAGGCTCGTGGCGGATATCGTTATTTTCTCACCTTCACAGATGACTTAAGAAGATATGGGTATATCTACTTAATGAAACATAAGTTTGAAACATTTGAAAAGTTCAAAGAATTTCAGAGTGAAGTTGAAAATCATCGTAACAAGAAAATAAAGTTTCTACGATCTGATCATGGAGGAGAATATTTGAGTTACGAGTTTGGTGTACATTTAAAAAAATGCGGAATAGTTTCGAAACTCACGCCACCCGGAACACCACAACATAATGGTGTGTCCAAACGTCGTAATCGTACTTTACTAGATATGGTGCGATCTATGATGTCTCTTACTGATTTACCGCTATCGTTTTGGGGTTATGCTTTAGAGACGGCCGCATTCACGTTAAATAGGGCACCATCAAAATCCGTTGAGACGACGCCTTATGAACTGTGGTTTGGCAAAAAACCAAAGTTGTTGTTTTTGAAAGTTTGGGGCTGCGATGCTTATGTGAAAAAGCTTTAACCTGATAAGCTCGAACCCAAATCGGAGAAATGTGTCTTCATAGGATACCCAAAGGAGACCGTTGGGTACACCTTCTATCACAGATCCGAAGGCAAGATTTTTGTTGCTAAATTAGGAAACTTTCTAGAGAAGGAGTTTCTCTCGAAAGAAGTGAGTGGGAGGAAAGCAGAACTTGATGAGGTAACTGTACTTGCTCCCTTATTGGAAAGTAGTTCATCACGGAAACCGGCTTCCGTGACACCTACACCAATCAGTGAGGAAGTTAATGATGATGATCATGAAACTTCAGACCAAGTTACTACTGAGCCTCATAGATCAACCAGAGTAAGATCCGCAGCAGAGTGGTACGGTAGTCCTGTTCTGGAAGTCATGCTACTAGATCATGATGACCCTACGAACTATGAAGAAGCGATGGTGAGCCCAGATTCCGCAAAATGGCTTGAGGCCATGAAATCTGAGATGGGATCCATGTATGAGAACAAAGTATGGACTTTGGTTGACTTGCCTGATGATCGGCAAGCAATTGAAAATAAATGGATCTTCAAGAAGAAGACTGACACTGACGGTAATGTTACTGTCTACAAAGCTCGACTTGTTGTGAAAGGTTTTCGACAAGTTCAAGGGATTGACTACGATGAGACCTTCTCACTCGTAGCGATGCTTAAGTCTGTCCGAATCATGTTAGCAATTACCATATTTTATGATTATGAAATTTGGCAAATGGATGTCAAAACTGCATTTCTGAATGGATTTCTAGAAGAAGAGTTGTATATGATGCAACCAGAAGGTTTTGTGGATCCAAAGGGAGCTAACAAAATGTGCAAGCTCCAGCGGTCCATTTATGGACTGGTGCAAGCCTCTCAGAGTTGGAATAAACGCTTTGATAGTATGATCAAAGCATTTGGTTTTGTACAGACTTTTGGAGAAGCCTGTATTTATAAGAAAGTGAGTGGGAGCTCTGTAGCATTTCTAATATTATATGTACATATTGCTGGTTGGAAATGATATAGAATTTCTAGATAGCATAGGGATACTTGAATAAGAGTTTTTCAATGAAAGACGACCTCGGTGAAGCTGCTTATATATTGGGCATTAAGATATATAGAGATAGATCAAGACGCTTAATTGGACTTTCACAAAGCACATACCTTGAAAAAGTTTTGAAGAAGTTCAAAATGGATCAAGCAAAGAAAGGGTTCTTGCCTGTGTTACAAGGTGTGGAGTTCAGTAAGACTCAATGCCCGACCACTGCAGAAGATAGAGAGAAAATGAAAGATGTTCCCTATGCTTCAGCCATAGGCTCTATCATGTATGCAATGTTGTGTACCAGACCTGATGTGTGCCTTGCTATAAGCCTAGCAGGGAGGTACCAAAGTAATCCAGGAGTGGATCACTGGACAGCGGTCAAGAACATCCTGAAATACCTGAAAAGGACTAAGGATATGTTTCTCATTTATGGAGGTGACAAAGAGCTCATCGTAAATGGTTACGTTGATGCAAGCTTTGACACTGATCCGGACGATTCTAAATCACAAACCGGATACGTGTTTACATTGAACGGTGGTGCTGTCAGTTGGTGCAGTTCTAAACAAAGCGTCGTGGCGGGATCTACGTGTGAAGCGGAGTACGTAGCTGCTTCAGAAGCAGCAAATAAAGGAATCCAGATTTCAGAAGAGATATAGATTTGCAAGATACATACGGATCTGAATGTTGCAGACCCGTTGACTAAGCCTCTTCCACGAGCAAAACATGATCAGCACCAAGGCTCCATGGGTGTTAGAATCATTACTGTGTAATCTAGATTATAGACTCTAGTGCAAGTGGGAGACTGAAGGAAATATGCCCTAGAGGCAATAATAAAGTTATTATTTATTTCCTTATATCATGATAAATGTTTATTATTCATGCTAGAATTGTATTAACCGAAAACATAATACATGTGTGAATACATAGACAAACAAAGTGTCACTAGTATGCCTCTACTTGACTAGCTTGTTGATCAAAGATGGTTATGTTTCCTAGCCATAGACATGAGTTGTCATTTGATTAACGGGATCACATCATTAGGAGAATGATGTGATTGACATGACCCATTCCGTTAGCTTAGCACCCGATCGTCTAGTATGTTGCTATTGCTTTCTTCATGACTTATACATGTTCCTATGACTATGATATTATGCAACTCCCGTTTACCGGAGGAGCACTTTGTGTGCTACAAAACGTCACAACGTAACTGGGTGATTATAAAGGAGCTCTACAGGTGTCTCCAAAGGTACATGTTGGGTTGGCGTATTTCGAGATTAGGATTTGTCACTCCGATTGTCGGAGAGGTATCTCTGGGCCCTCTCGGTAATGCACATTACTTAAGCATTGCAACTAATGAGTTAGTTGCGGGATGATGTATTATGGGATGAGTAAAGATACTTGCCGGTAACGAGATTGAACTAGGTATTGAGATACTGACGATCGAATCTCGGGCAAGTAACATACCGATGACAAAGGGAACAACGTATGTTGTTATGTGGTCTGACCGATAAAGATCTTCGTAGAATATGTAGGAGCCAATATGAGCATCCAGGTTCCTCTATTGGTTATTGACCAGAGACGTGTCTCGGTCATGTCTACATAGTTCTCGAACCCGTAGGGTCCGCACGCTTAACGTTTCGATGACATTTATATTATGAGTTTATATGTTTTGATGTACCGAAGGTTGTTCGCTGTCCTGGATGTGATCACGGACATGACGAGGAGTCTCGAAATGGTCGAGACATGAATATTGATATATTGGAAGCCTATGTTTGGATATCGGAAGTGTTTCGGGTGAAATCTGGATTTTACCGGAGTACCGGGATGTTACCGGAACCCCCCGGTAACTAAATGGGCCTTAGTGGGCCTAGGTGGAAGAGAGGAGAGGAGGCAAGGGCTGGCTGCGCGCCCCTCCCCCCCCCCCCTAGTCCGAATAGGACAAGGAGAGGGGGGCGGCGCCCCCCCCCCTTCCTTCCTTCTCCTCCACTCCTTCCCCCTCCCAAGTCCTAATCCAACTAGGAAAGGGGGGAGTCCTACTCCCGGTGGGAGTAGGACTCCTCCGGCGCGCCTCCTCCTATGGCCGGCCGCACCCCCCTTGCTCCTTTATATACGGGGGCAGGGGGCACCCCATAGATACAACAATTGATCGTTTGATCTTTTAGCCGTGTGCGGTGCCCCCCTCCACCATAGTCCACCTCGATAATACTATAGCGGTGCTGAGGCGAAGCCCTACGTCGGTTGAACATCATCATCGTCACCATGCCGTCGTGCTGACGAAACTCTCCCTCAACACTCAGCTGGACCGGAGTTCAAGGGACGTCATCGGGCTGAACGTGTGCTGAACTCGGAGGTGCCGTGCGTTCGGTACTTGATCGGTCGGACCGTGAAGACGTATGGCTACATCAACCGCGTTGTGCTAACACTTCCGCTTTCGGTCTACGAGGGTACGTGGACAACACACTCCCCTCTCGTTGCTATGCATCACCATGATCTTGCGTGTGCGTAGGAAATTTTTTCAAATTACTACGTTCCCCAACAGTCCTCATAAATGGCATTGTACCTGCCCTACAACCTAGCTATGAGCACTTGCCATCGAAAGCAAAAATATGCTTCTCCTTCTGTGTTGTTTATCCCAAGGATAGGATGATGGATAAAGACATATTAATCCGGCTATGGATGGAAAGTGTCTTCGTTGCATCAGAAACAGCAGGCCAACAAATTTGCGATGTTCTATTTTGGAGATGTTTCTTACAAGATGTGGATATTGGTAGGATGTCTTCATACATAATATACATGATTTCATGCATGATCTTGTTGACTCTGTAAGAAGAAATAATTGCTTACTTATGCAAGAATCTTCATCGTCCCAAGAAATTGTGGAACGATCTACTGATGGGAGTTCATTTCAATATGAGGTTCAACATTCGTCACTTGATTTTTTAGTAATATTGCCACTTCGTAGGAAATTATTGCTCCCTGTCCGCTCACGATATTAGTCTCATGAGAGAAGGACTGTATTAAGACTCCGCTGCATATGGTCACATATAAATTCATGTTCCTGCAAGCATTGAAGTCATCCTCAATCAAAACGCACATGGGAAACTTAAAGCATCTTCACTACCTAGATTGTTCTAATTCTTGTATGTTTGAATTGCCTGAATCCACTACGTACCATCTTGCATATATAGCTTCCAAAAACTAAGGCTCAACCATCATTTATTCCTTTACTAGAAGAGATGAAATTTATGAGAAGTCTTCGGCACATCTTCCTTACTAACTATGGTTGTTTGGACCACATGCCACAAGGTATTGGTTAATTGAATTCTCCGACCACATTGATGAATTATGTCATTGATAGTGATTCGGGTTATGGGAATTGATCAACATGAAAATTTGAGTCTAGGTGGTGCTCTTTCTTTTACTCAATTGATAAAGGTGAGTAGTGCAAAAAAGTGTTAAACAAGGCAATATGTCCACCAAAGCATAAGTTGAAATGATTATCACTCGATTTGTACTGGGATTATAGAAGAAACTATGGAGATAAAGTACATAATAATGCGAAAGGAATATTACAAGCCCTTCACCCTAAAAAAGGATTAAATTTTTATTGTTAATTATGTTGTTATACTGGAGCTAAATTATCATCGTGGATGCAAAACTCTACACTGTTCAAACACCTCCCTGATTGCTATTCAAGTAGATGCAAGAACGGCAAGGATCCCCACCATTATGGCAGCTTCCTTGCATCAAGTAGTGGCGTTTGGAATGCTTGATGTGTATATGTGTTTGTAATAATGATAAAAAATGTGAGGAATCCTGTATTTCTCCACAATCATTCTTCCCAAAACTAGAAAACCTAATAGATAGCAACATTCCAAAGCTACAGAGATGGCACCATGAGGTTGTGATACGTCTCCAACGTATCTATAATTTTTGATTGTTCCATGCTATTATATTATCTGTTTTGGATGTTTAATGGGCTTTAATATGCTCTTTTATATTATTTTTGGGACTAACCTATTAACCGAAGGCCCAGTGCAAATTGCTGTTTTTTTTTGCCTATTTCAGTGTTTCGCAGAAAAGGTTATCAAATGGAACGAAACCTTCGCGAGGATCTTTCTTGGAACAAATGCAACCCAAGAGACTTGGAGTGGAAGTCAAGGAAGAAACGAGGCAGCCACGAGGCAGGAGGGCGCCCCCCCACCCTCGTGGGCCCCTCATAGCTCCACCGACCTACTTCTTTCGCCTATATATACTCTTATACCCTGAAAACATCGAGGGGATCCACGAAACCACTTTTCCACTGCCGCAACCTTCTGTACCCGTGAGATCCCATCTTGGGGCCTTTTCCGGTGATCGTCCAGAGGGGATTCGATCACGGAGGGCTTCTACATCAACACCATAGCCTCTCCGATGATGTGTGAGTAGTTTACCATAGACCTTCGGGTCCATAGTTATTAGCTAGATGGCTTCTTCTCTCTCTTTGGTTCTCAATACAAAGTTCTCCTCGATTTTCTTGGAGATCTATTCGATGAAAAACCTTTTGCGGTGTTTTTGCCGAGATCCAATGAATTGTGGGTCTATGATCAAGATTATCTATGAAAAATATTTGGTTCTTCTCTGAATTCTTATATGCATGATTTAATATCTTTGCAAGTCTCTTCGAATTATCGGTTTAGTTTGGCCTACTAGATTGATCTTTCTTGCAATGGGAAAAGTGCTTAGCTTTGGGTTCAATCTTGCGGTGCTCGATCCCAGTGACAGAAAGGGAAACGACATGTGTTGTATTGTTGCCATCGAGGATAAAAATATGGGGTTTATATCATATTGCTTGAGTTTATCCCTCTACATCATGTCATCTTGCCTAATGCGTTACTCTATTCTTATGAACTTAATACTCTAGATGCATGCTCGATAGCGGTCGATGTGTGGAGTAATAGTAGTAGATGCAGAATCGTTTCGGTCTACTTGTCACGGACGTGATGCCTATGTTCATGATCATTCCTAGATATTCTCATAACTATGTGCTTTTCTATCAATTGCTCAACAGTAATTTGTTCACCCACCGTAATATATGCTATCTTGAGAGAAGCCACTAGTGAAACCTATGGCCCCCGGGTCTACTTTACATCATATAAGTTTCCGATCTACAATTCTAGTTTACTATTTATTTTCAATCTTTACTTTTCCAATCTATACAACAAAAATACCAAAAATATTTATCTTATTATCTTTATCAGGTCTCACTTTTGCAAGTGGCCGTGAAGGGATTGACAACCCTTTTATCGCATTGGTTGCAAGGTTCTTGATTGTTTGTGCATGTACTAGGAGATTTGTGTGTAGTCTCCTACTGGATTGATACCTTGGTTCTCAAAAACTAAGAGAAATAATTACACTACTTTGTTGCATCACCCTTTCTTGTTCAAGGGAAAACCAATGTATGCTCAAGAGGTTGCAGGAGAAGTAACAGATGTAGCATTCCTTTAGCTCAAGATGTTAAATATTCGTAATTACTCAGTGCGAGAAAGTACACCTCAGATGCTCCCTTTGGTTGAAGATCTATAGGTGTTTGGAAAAAACATTTTTCCAATTTACCATTAGATGAATTTGTGAGTGCAATCTAATCTTGAGTGCGAAGGTATATTTTGTGGAACCTACAGTCGATTGTCTGCTTACTGATGACCTTCATATCCCAAGTCATGGAGACTAACATGTCACTAATGCTCATAGGTCTGACAAAAAAATGTGGAATTCTTTGAAGAAGAGCTTAACAGAATATGCAAAGGTGGAGATAATAGATCGTGACTGTGTAGTTGCTTGTTTGATGCTATGTGATTCATTTGGTTAGGTTGCTTGTTTTGAGGGCTCATATTATCAAACTTGTTGAACAACCACTGCAGATGCTTTGATTTCTTTTATTTGGAAATTGTTAATTATTGAATGTTGAGCATCAAAGAAAATTGACCGAGTACAAAAAAATAGGGGGGGGGGGAGGAGGTGGCGAACGTGTCCGTGCTCTAGCACCCTCCCGGTTGTCCACGAACATGTTCAGACATGCGTCCATGGATGTTTGACGGTGTTCATTTGATGAATAGAAAAGTGTAGGATATGCCCTTTGTCTTCAAGGCAACTTTTAATGCTTAAAAATTGACTTTGATTTTTAGAAGGGACATAGGTTTATTGTAAAGGTCTATCCTCTTTATAATAGTTGATTTAGGAATAATTATTTCCAACCTAGTACATATTGATAATTTGTTTGAAGGTTACACGAGTAAATTGAAATTGAGAAACTATTTGAAAGTTTTGTGCATATATTTTTGAAACTCAGAAGTTGCAACAATGTGTTGCGGAATCAATGACTTGATGAGGGGCAAATTGATCAATCCTGAAAGCCATGTAGAAATATCAAATCGGTTATACCAAAGTATGTATAGAACACATCAATCTAGATTTGACATATCAATGCGAGGGGATACAAACTTAGTATCAACATATCTTTTTGCATTCACTGGACACTATTCTTTTGGATATCCATGATCAAGATATGTTGCATTAAAGAAATGGTGGAAGTCAGATGTGTAGTATCAACATCATTAATAAAGGATATCCAAATTGAGTATATACATATTTGTATATAGATTTGACACTAATCATATGCATATCCATGACGCAACTTGCAAACTTCATTTTTGAAACCCAACTATACGCATTATAAATAAACATCAACCTCCCATACATCATATCCCTCCAACTCCTCACCC
>NC_041392.1:10221967-10252140 GCF_002162155.2 Triticum dicoccoides
TATCCATGCACATATTAGATATCATTAAAAAGGAGATCAAAACTGAGCACTCAAATATTTATGCACAGATTAACCAATAATAATAGGCATATCCATGACCAAGCTCCATACTGCATTTATGAACCCCACTATACACATTATAAATAAATCTCAACCTCTCATACATCATATCCAACCATTTTCCCCCTACACAACCATCTATATCCATTTATCCCCACCTCTCTAGGTTGTAGTACAATTCAACGCTTCTAACAAGCCTTGCAACAATATATATATGGCACGAACACAGATGGACACCATCATCTTTTCCGCCATTGTCTTCATGTTGCTTTTCGTGACCACGACGGCTCAAGCCAGTGGATCTGGTGGTGCCAAGCCCAAGGCGACCGACCTCGTGATAGAAGTGTGCAAGAACGCCACATTAAACAACGCAAATGTGGATCCTCTCAGAGAGGAATTCTGTTTAACGACCCTCTAGTCAGACAATCGAAGCGCTGAGGCTAAGGAACTCCGTGACTTGCTGCAAGTCACCGTCGACATCCTTAGGGGTCGAGTCACTACTACCAGCAGCAAGGTCAAGAAAATGTTGGAAAACACCAAGAAGGGCACGGTGCCAATGCGCGTCTTCAGTTTGTGTGAGGTGGATTATGACACCATGGTGAGCGTCATCAACATATGTGATGCCATTATCAAGGATTACCAACGTGACGAGGGCAGGCAATGGTCCAAAGAGCTAGTCCGTTGGATGGATATGGCACGTGATCATGTCAATGAGTGCATCTCTGAGCTTGTTGACATGCCTGCAGTGGGGGCTCTTGTCAATGAAAACAATGAATTGGGAATGCTGGTTAAACTGAACACCGCCTTGGTAGCAGCCCGTATGTTTCCCGAGTAATAGGATGTTTGTGTTTATATGGCAGAAAATATGTCGATGAGAAATAAATTGTACTATTAATAGTTATTACTATAAATATAATGATAAATGTGTTGTGGCATCAATATGCATGGTTTTCCACAAATTTTTCATTTTGCTATGATAATTCTAGATTTTTTGGGGCCCATTCGTCTTTCTTTCTTCAAAGTCTTACAATAATGACATCTATCACTCGTTGTGGAACCTCTCTTTTAAATTGGCTCTTGAAATCCGATTGTCAGTATTTTTTTAATATACCATTGTTAGTATGTTATTCTGATGTGTTGAACTTATCTATCTCCCAAGTTATCTCTATGCGTGAATATTTTCAAGTATGAAGAGCCAAGGTCAATGTAACAGCGCAAACAATTGCAACCACCCGTTTAGCCAACAGGCTACTACCATCTACGTGTCAATCCTTATCTTTACATAATATAATAATAAAGAACGGAGGCTTTCATATTGTCCATCACTCATCTGTTTATATCGATCGATTTTATGTTAACCATAAAAATTAACGGCTGGGATTTAAAAATAAATCAACACACATGTAATAAGAAAAGCAAACAAACAAACGCTATGGAACAAAGTAAAAAAAGTCATGAACGTTGCACGTCTCTCTTGACGATGAGAAAAAGGAAAACAATCATATATATCAGATCAATTTCCTGACAATCCCTCTTTGGCACTGCAAGCGCCGGTTATAACTGTTTTGTGCAAACCGGCGCCTGCAGCCCACATCCCTCTAATGCGACTGGGCCGGTCCATGTATCTGCTTTTATATTTTTTTCTAAAGGTTCAGAAAATGTGTGTCCGCACGAAATTGAACTCAAGATCTGCTCTAGTAAATTAGCACCGCAACCATCAGGCCACAAAATATCGCGGTAACTCCTCCGTTTGGGAATCTTCCAGAACCTTCCCTAAACCGTTTTTTGGTTCGTTGGTCATTTCCAGGTGCGATTTTACTCGGTTTTCTTTTGTTCTTTTCCTTTTATTTCTTAAATGCGTTTTTTTATCGTGTTATTTTTCAAAATCAATCATGTTTTTCTCTTTCACGTATTTAACAAAATCAATGAACTTTTTTCCAAATTCGATGAACCTTTTTAAAAATTGATGAACTTTTTTGAAATACGAGTAACTTTGTTCAAATCTGATGAACTTTTTTTTCAAAATTGATTCTACAACTATCGCTAATGCATAGTGATAAAGTAAGTCAATTACATGGCATTTGCATCTCATACAATAAAGCGACAACCATAAGGCAACTGCCAGTTGCCGATAACTTTTACAAAACATGATCATCTCATACAATAACGTATATCACATCATGTCTTGACCATATCACATCACAACATGCCCTGCAAAAACAAGTTAGACATCCTCTACTTTGATGTTGCAAGTTTTACGTGGCTGCTACGGGCTTCTAGCAAGAAACATTCTTAACTACGCATCAAAACCACAACGGTGATTTATCAAGTTTGTTGTTTTAGCCTTCAACAAGGACCGGACGCAGTCAAATTCGATTCAACAAAAGTGGGAGAAACAGACACCCACCAGCCACCTTTATGCAAAACTAGTTGCATGTCTGTCGGTGGAACAGGTCTCATGAACGTGGTCATGTAAGGTTGGTACGGGCCGCTTCATCCAACAATACCGCCGAATCAAAATAAGACATTGGTGGTAAGCATAGACCTGGCTTGGATGCCACTGTTGGTGCAATTTCAAAAAAAATCCTACGCTCACGTAAGATCTATCTAGGAGATGTATAGCAACAAGAGGGGGAGAGTGTGTCCACGTACCCTCGTAGACCAAAAGCAGAATCATTTTGACAATGTGGTTGATGTAGTCGAACTTCTTCTCGTTCCGACCGATTAAACACCGAACGTACGGCACCTCCGAGTTCTGCACACGTTTAGCTCAATGACGTCCCTCGAGCTCTTGATCCAACAGATTGTCGAGGGAGAGTTTCGTCAGCACAATGGCGTGGTGATGGTGATGGTGAAGTGATCCGCACAGGGCTTCGCCTAAGCACTATGACAACTAGTCGTCTACCCGTGCGTTCGCACGGGCTATAGAAATTATATATTTACAAAATCTTCACAATACATATTCTAAGGACAATGGTGATTGATATTAGATGACATTTCATTTTCCTATCCTCACTGTAATGGATGAGCCCAAAATTAGAAAGATAACAATACATGCCATAGCATTAATAATTAACATAGAGAACCTTTTGTTGTATAAATCATTCTTAGATTCTCGTTGACAACCTTGAATCATAAGAACTGGCCAAATTATGTCTCTGTATAACTTGTGTTGGTATATTTTAGTTAGAAATCAATAATACTTTTGCTAATATTTGACCTGAAAATGAGAATGTTTTTTATAATTTATACCACGATGTATGTCAGGAAGAACCTATAAATATAATAAAGTGGTGTTGTCTATGTAAAAAAAGTCTCGCATAAATTTGAATATAAAGACATTATTTTGTTTGTTCTTGGAATTATTATATCCTCGAGTAATATTGTATGAATAAATATATGACAACCCAATTGTATAGTTGGATTATTTTTAATATGCAGAACTCCAAAGCACGGAAGGTTCATATTAGAATTTTTAATGCATGTAATGTATCAAATTCTGAAGTAGATTTGAAAGTCTGATATCATAATACATTTCACAATGACTCCAAAAAAGATTTTGGTTGATGGCTTGCGTGAAATTTGTTTCATTAGATTTTTCACATGAAATATGTTCAGAGTATTACTCTTTGAACTTGTTGTGTTTGCATGTTCGAGCAAAAAATAATTATCAAGTTTAATAGTAAGAAACTTAAAATGATTAGAAACTTTAAATAGTATTGGGACTCATAGAGTGCAATTTTTAAATGTTACCAGTTCCTCTCATCATGGGCGTAGTCAATTGGAACACTTGGTTTGTTTTTCCTGTTTGCAGTTGAGAAGGTGAATCTTACTGACTACATATAATGTATTGATTTCTACTCCAGCACGTACGCCATGACAAACTTGTACCTGCTGCGAGGCCCTCTCGAGCAATCGATACATACATATGTTAGTGCGTATACTTTCTTTTAATGTATATACTTGTCTTTGCTATAGCCTTCTTCCTACATCTGCGAGTAAGCAGCAACCTGTTTTTTTAATAATTGTCACCTTGAACATGGCACACATGAACCCTATATTCCTCCATTGCCGAACCATCTAAAACAACTAACTTTTCCTTACTCACTGACACACGGTTTTAAGCATCATCCCATACTGTTCATTTTTCATATTCTAATATGTTTTCCAAACTGAGAAAATGATACAACCAATCATATCTAGCGAAATTGTTCTGCAACTTTCTTGCTGTAAGCATGATATAATTCTTCCTTGAAATTGATGGGAAATAGGCTAAAGGGTAATCTGTTTCTATTAAAAACTACAACGCAGAATCAGGTTTTTCGTCTTAGTTTGCAAACCCTAAACAAGAATCGAACGAAATTGGTACCACTGGAAAGCTTGCAACGTATCCCATAACTTTTACCACTGTCTTAATTTCAGATTATGCAATGTTTTATCACAGTTTTAAACTTAACTCTACCGGCTCAGACAACCCATGCCTAGATAAATACTTAGCGTCAGTCTCTCCAATCCATCTTTCTACTTTGCCAATAATGACTAATTAGGGTTTACCTTTTCTGTGTGGAATCATTCTTCCAGTTCCATGGCAAGATCACAAATTTTGGACGACCCAACGGATTCTCCTTCCTCCAGAGTCTTCTTCTCCGCTCAGATTGGCTACTGCGCCTTACTCTTCTGATTACATGTATTCCCTTCTCTCTTCTGACTAAATTCTCCCTGGTGCAATATGTGCAGTCTACTGCCTTGAGCTGCTCCTTGTCATAGCTTGCTCTGCACTCCAGATCTCTTGCTCTGATTGGTGGCTGGATCAAATGCAACCCACCCAACAGTAGTTAGCTCAACATAAGCGGCTTCAAAAAAACGCAAGGAGCAGCACATAAACGTAAAGGTCGACGACTGAAAATGGCAACACCATCCTAGAGCAGTGGAGCTCACGGCTATACGTAGAACTTGGTGGTGGTAGTCATGAACAGCGACCAGCACCAGCCTCCGGTAGAAGGGGGCAGTTCATCCATGTGCTTGAGTGTTGACGGCTGGCCATATTGTGAACGACAGAGTCGTCAATTCTGACTAAGTGTAGTCTCATGCTGATTCTCTACTGCCGCATAGGCATGTCCGGCGGTGGCCAGCGTGACTGCATGCTGGGTCATCGATCAATGATCCGGGCAATTCAATTGTAAACCCCAAAAAAGCAAATTCAAAGCAAATCAGTGTGAGATGAGGAACCTGATTTAGATAAGGAACAAAATTCTAATGTGATAACTTCAGCGAGAGCTTGGGATCCATGCCCTAACATCCTTGCTCCAATTTGAGAGAGAGAACGATCTGTTTACCATGTGTGAAGTAAAGAGAGACATGAGAGAAGAGATATATGAGAGTTTGAGAGAGGGAGAAACGGGATAGATTGAGAGAGATAGACGAAGATAAATATGACAGTTTGAGAGAGAGAAAGAGACGTGAGGGACTAAGAGAGAGAGAGTTTGAGAGAGGGACGTCAGAGATTGTGAGAGACCACGATTTCTTAGGTTGTTGTTTTTCTTTTACTCTGAGAGGAATAGAAAGAGGTAGATATTTTATGGTTTACTATTCAAAAGTTTTTTTGGCAGAACTAAGCTGCCTGAATGGTCAAAAAAAATATTGTTCTCTGAAGATTAATCTACACCGTAATAACTCGGTCCCACCAGATGAACGGCTGGTAAATTCTAATTAACGTGGTAATTTTTAGGGAGTCTGTAATTAATATAAGTATAGATATAGATATAGATAGATAGATAGATATAGATAGATAGATATAGATAGATAGATATAGATATAGATAGATAGATAGATAGATAGATAGATAGATATAGATAGATAGATATGACTGAAGGCGTAAACTGTGGAGGGGCGCCGCACACGGCTAGGAATCAATGTTGTGTGTTCTAGAGATGCCCCTCCCACATATATATTAGGTGGGAGAGGGAGGGGAGCAGCAAGGGGCGCCTCCTCCAAGTCGCCCCCCCCTCCCTTTCATAAGTGTTGGAGGCTGAATCCTCCCCTTTCCTTCTCCCTTCCCTCCTTTCCTTCTTCTCCTATTTTGGTCTACATGGGGCGCACCAGCCCACTAGGGGCTGGTCTGTCCCCTGCTTGGCCCATTAGGCCCATGTAGTTGCCGGGGGATGTCCGGAACCCCTTCCGTTGACCCGATATGTACCAGGAACCCTCGGAACACTTCCAGTGTCCAAATACCATCGTCCTATATATGAATCTTTACCTATCGACCATTTTGAGACTCCTCGTCATGTCCGTGATCTCATCCGGGACTCCGAACAACATTCGGTCACCAAATCGCATAACTCATATAATACAAAATCGTCATCAAACGTTAAGTGTGCGGACCCTACGGGTTCGAGAACTATGTAGACATGACTAAGACACCTCTCCGGTCAATAACCAACAGCGGAAACTGGATGCTCATATTGGTTCCTACATATTCTACGAAGATCTTTATCGGTCGTACCGTAATGACAACATACGTTATTCCCTTTGTCATTGGTATGTTACTTGCCCGAGATTCGATCGTCGATATCTTCATACCTATTTCAATATCGTTACCGGCAAGTCTCTTCACTCGTTCCATAATACATCATCCCAAAATTAACTCATTAGTCACATTGCTTTCAAGGCTTATTATGATGTGCATTACCGAGAGGGCCCAGAGATACCTCACCGATACTCGGAGTGACAAATCCTAATCTCAATCTATGCCAACCCAACAAACACCTTCGGAGATACCTGTAGAGCATCTTTATAATCACCCAGTTCCGTTGTGACGTTTGATAGTACACAAGGCATTACTCCGGTATCCGAGAGTTGCATAATCTCATAGTCAAAGGAACATGTCTATGACATGAAGAAAGCTGTAGCAATAAAACTGAACGATCAATATGCTAAGCTAACCGATGGGTCTTTTCCATCACATCATTCTCCTAATGATGTGATCCCGTCCATCAAATGACAACACATGTCTATGGTTAGGAAACTCAACCATCTTTGATTAACGAGCTAGTCTAGTAGAGGCTTACTAGGGAAACTGTGTTTTGTCTATGTATCCACACATGTATCTAGTTTCCGGTTAATACAATTCTAGCATGAATAATAAACATGTATCATGATATAAGGAAATATAAATAAGAACTTTATTATTGCCTCTAGGGCATATTTCCTTCACTAAGAGAGGAAGGCGGTTGTCGCCCTTGTCCCTTGTTACCAGCCTACCATGCCGTCATCGATCACTGGCTCACTTAGAACACGAGCTAGTAGATTTTGTGATAAGAGTGAGGAGGATGGTACCGTAGAAAATGTGAAAAATTGTATTTTATTAGAGATGGATTCAAAACAAATTGCTTGAGCGAGTGGTTTATATATTTTCTTCATCAATTCGTACAATTTTTTGGTTAGGATAGAGGGGTAAATGCATTGGTTGGGTGCTTCAAGATTTAATAACGGACACAGTGGCATATTGGTTTCATGCCAAACAACCGACATCATATTTTTCTTTTGTCGTAAGGTACGACATTCAACTGTATGTTGGCAATGTCTAAGGACAATCATATCTGCCTTCTTGGGCGTCACGGGAGGCACATGCCTTGTTCCCTTGATGGAGGTGGCAGATGGCATGATCACGGGGGGAGGGGATCAGGGCAGAGAGCGGGGCGGTTGGCAGGTGATAACCCACAAGTATAGGGGATCACAACAGTTTTCGAGGGTAGAGTATTCAACCCAAATTTACTGATTCGACACAAGGAGAGCCAAAGAATATTCTCAAGTATTAGCAGTTGATTTGTCAATTCATCCACACCTGTAAGACTTCATATCTGCAGCAAATTATTTAGTAGCAAAGTAGTATGGAAGTAACGGTAACGGTGGTAAAAGTAACAGTAACAGTTCTGTAGTAATTGTAACAGTGGCAATGGTAAAGTAACTAAGCAAAGATCAATATGTGAAAAGCTCGTAGGCATTGGATCAATGATGGATAATTATGTCGGATGTGATTCCTCATGCAACAGTTATAACATAGGGTGACACAGAACTAGCTCCAGTTCATCAATGTAATGTAGGCATGTATTTCGAATATAGTCATACGTGCTTATGGAAAAGAACTTGCATGACATCTTTTGTCTTACCCTCCCGTGGCAGGGGGTCCTGTTGGAAACTAAGGGATATTAAGGCCTCCTTTTAATAGAGTACCGGACAAAAGCATTAACACTTAGTGAATACATGAACTCCTCAAACTATGGTAATCACCGGGAGTGGTCCCGATTATTGTCACTTCGGGGTTACCGGATCATAACACATAGTAGGTGACTATTGACTTGCAAGATAGGATCAAGAACTCACATATATTCATGAAAACATAATAGGTTCAGATATGAAATCATGGCACTCGGGCCCTAGTGACAAGCATTAAGCATAGCAAAGTCATAGCAACATCAATCTCAGAACATAATGGATACTAGGGATCAAACCCTAACAAAAATAACTCGATTACATGGTAAATCTCATCCAACCCATCACCGTCCAGCATGCCTATGATGGAATTACTCACGCACGGCGGTGAGCATCATGAAATTGGTGATGGAGGAAGGTTGATGATGACGATGGCGACGGATTCCCCTCTCTGGTGCCCCAAACGGACTCCAGATCATCCCTCCCGAGAGAGATTAGGGCTTGGCGGCGGCTCCGTATCGTAAAACGCGATGAATTCTTATCTCTGATTTTTTTCTCCCCGAGCGTGAATATATACAGTTGGAGTTGAGGTCGGTGGAGCTTCAGGGGGCCCACGAGGCAAGGGGGCGCGCCCCCCACCCTCGTGGACAGGGTGTGGGCCCCTTGGTGTTGATTCATTCGCCAGTATTTTTTATATATTCCAAAATATTCTCCGTGAAGTTTCAGGTCATTCCGAGAACTTCTATTTCTGCACAAAAATAACACCATGGCAATTCTACTGAAAACAGGGTCAGTCCGGATTAGTTCCATTCAAATCATGCAAGTTAGAGTCCAAAACAAGGGCAAAAGTGTTTGGAAAAGTAGATATGATGGAGACATATTAGTAGGGGATTCCTCCTTGATGGTCCATGGGGTTGTATGTTGTGAAGGAGAAAGGAGACTACAGCGAAGGTCAAGTGAGCGTCATCAGATTTTAATGTAGAGAGCACCAACGACAAATTCCCGTTTATGGCGGAAAATTGAGCGAGAAGGGGACGTTCCGGTAGGAAAAGGGAAGGGTGCATCGTCGAGTGGAGTTTTTGTGTTGGAACCGCGTGTTGGAGATGATGGAGGATAATATGGAAAACCACATATCTTCCTCACATATAGGTTGGATTTTGGTGATCCCAGACTATCTGAATGGTTGGATTTTCAGGAGCCTTTTAGGCGCCTATCTGATGTTCGAACACTCTCGGACATATGAGAGAGAAATGGGCTTCAACCTTGGAGATGATCTTAATCATTTGTCTTGTCTAATTCATTTTTATATATTATAGCCTGTAGCAACACACGGGCATTCCACTAGTATTAATTAGTGCTCTGGAAGACACCCGTTAAGATGTGCTTCCAACACTCGAAGTGGGGGATGTGTCCAAATTATGTCTTGACCGAAATGCGCCCTGCATCAAGAGTCAGTTGTCTAGCTGTATGCCCTATTCGCCACGCGGAGTTTCCTCGGTAATTAAGGTAAATCAAACAAAATCATTGGACATTTAATGACTACACCTTATGCATCCCCAGAGATTGGATCCACCCTACCATACTAAGCCCTTCTATCACTCGTGTTCAGAATTGCACTTCACGTTGTCCCGTGTCCTAACCTCCACTTGGACCGAACTCCAGGATCCATGCAACCTGTAGGGCCGAAGAACGAGGTTGGGGGAGAGAGAGAGAAGAGACTACTATGATGTAATTTTATTTTATATATACATGACGTCCATTCAAAGTCATTCCATCAACCCCTCAAACAAATACATCAGGTTGCAGGGACATTGGACATTGCCTTACCGAATTACTCACACATGGCGATCGGATCGCAAGAAGTAATCAGTGAAGAAGACATCGGATCAGATCACAAAACAAAGAGAGGATTTCACAATCCCTTGCATTCATCAGTCATTAGTGGCAATATCAATGGGAGTATCATAGATTTTATAAGATAAACATGTTTAGACTATGGCATGATGAGCATAAAAGTAACACACGTCAACTCTTCAAGATTAAACTTGATCATCCTCTAGTAACATAGATAGAAATCCAAACCGTAAGGAACTAGGTTGTTTAATGCCTAGATAGACCTCCGCTTCTTCACATGAAAAGTTAGTATAGCTGTAGCGGTGACATGGTTATTATGCAAGTGTTATTGAAGCAAAGATAATCAACACAAAGCTCTTGCTCACCTAGAAAAAATAAAAAGTAGCTTTTATTCTATTTAATCTAGTTAACACTTGCTTGCGGGGAACACATGGAAGAGAATTTTCTTTCTTGAGCAATGAAAACATAAATTAAGGGAGTGAAAGTTATGAAAACACAACATGATACTAGAGTAACTCATTAACACCCACGAGTGTCTCATCATTAATTCTCGCAAGGACTTCGCTTCAATCATTGCTTGCTGAAACTTTTCTTGTCTAGTGACGAGATTATGCCAAAGAAATTATTCATGCATAAGGTTTCGCAGAGGCTTAAGCTTGAGTACTATTGATGAGTCCAAATTGTGTGATTATTTCTACGAGTATTTTGTGCCAACTCCATAGGCTTTGTGGAATGTTACTGCGTTCACACACTATTTTTGTCATTTTTCCCCAGGACACTTCTTTTGGAACAAATGGAAAACTATGGTAGGAATCACATGATATTATGGTGGAATCACATAAATCAATGTGATTATACCTTACCATAAATAGAATAAAATACTTAAAGGAAATTGGATCTGGCGCAGTCCAACAAAGTGCAACACGGGCAACCATACGAGCGCACGTGCTCGTGCATGCAGCCGTATGGCATGCTGGTAGCTCCCTCCCGTCGACTACTTCTTCCCTATGGATAAAGATCGCCGAATAGACACACACACACACACACACACACATACACACAACCACCAGAAACACATCCAGGAGGAGAACCCTAACTTTTTGAACCCATCCAGAGGGGAATTGGTAAGGAGGAGATCGCCATCTTCACCACCAGGTGCAAGGGGACGTCGGCATCATCACCACTGTCATCATCATCATAATCCACATCAATCTTCATCTCGTTGTAATATCAGAACTCTAGTGGATCATCATGCGTGTTACTTGTTTGATTCATCCATGTTTATCGTGCATATTCTGCTTCCCCTATGTATGAGTAAACCCCCTAGTTCTTAGGGATATGGATGAATCTTGGTATGTATAGGAGCTGAAACGTTAATATGTGATATTTTCTGTTGAATGATTTAGTTTAATAGACTTCGTGAATGTTGTGAAGGCTCCTCCCTCAAAATTATCACCGAAAGGTCACAAAGTATATTACTGTCGTTTTAAGAGTTAGCGAGTGAAGGTAATTCGAGGTGACAGCAAAAGCATTCACCCCTAGGTTTTACAATTGATTAGGGAATTACGGAGAACCTTAGTGAGGCCGCGTCCATAGAGAGACCCTTAATTACCGTAGTCGTAACTTGTTGGGGGAGACTACTGTAGTGGCATGCGTGGCATGAAGTCTACCTAGAGTAGAATGTGCTCTGTGCCCGGCTATGCCCGGTGTAAACGTCAAGAATGGTGTAAGTACATCTAGTGCCTCCTTTGTGGTTATAGACTACTGAAGACAAATGTGTTAAGAGACTAATGTGTTTGTGAGTGTACATAGGTGAAAAGTCACAGAAGATGTTGTTTAACCATGAAAGACGACCCCTAAAAATGTACGTTTAGATTGAATAAATTGGTGCGCCCCTTTGAAGAAATTGACGTGACGAATTGGAACGTGAAGATTTTGTTCCAGTAGTTTCTTTTTTCTTATATTGATTCATAGGAAACACCATACTGTTAAAGGGGGTCTAGGTCATATGTATGCGTATTTCCGAAGTGATGCTCAACCTACCTATTTCTTCGAGTGAAGACTATGAAAATCTCTTGAAGTGCAGTCGAGTTCCACAACAACAGAGACACAGTTCTTCTGTTCGTTGACGAAATTGGTCTGAAGGAAGAGTTAGGATTTCGCCGGTGTGATTCTCCTACCGTGAGAAATTTGAGAGTTTAAATTTCCAACCGTTGCCGGACTAAGGCGGTTCTCGAGTCTAAGCCCGTCATAAGTGTTGTGGCAACGGAGGTGCAAGAAGTGCTGAAGGTGGGGTACTATCGATGTCATGGTGAGCGGTCTGAGGACCGGCATGTCATTCGCCAGTGACAAGAGTTCCGAGGTGGTGTACAAGTCATCCTTCATGTGTTTCTTGGTGCAGGTTCGGAGCTAGCAAAAACACAAGGATGCTGAACAAAAGCACCCCATCTCATATGAGCTGGCGCTAGTCCAGCCTCACCGTGCTGCCGCCACCACCTATGTTATTTGGCTTCGCAATCCCCTCCTCCACGGAGAGAGGCATGGGTTTACTTGGTGTGGAGTTCGACGTCACCTGCGGCGAGAGTGGATGTCACATAACTTTACAAGTGGGATCCACCAAGATACAGTGCCATGTAGGCAAAGTTTGCGGTTACATGCGAGAAATGCACCATATTAGCCAACTGATTGTACCAGAAATCGATTTCCATCTTTTGGCATGAAAATGAACATGCAAGCCAAGTTTAGGGACCACGGGTAAATTCATCTCTTAAATAATACAAAAGGCTTTTTCATCCTCCCACATCCTCCCTTTTACTCATTGGATATCCACACACTACAGAGGAGCTTAGTAGCAGCGCTTTTTATAAGAAAGCGCTGCTGCTAAAGAATGGTAGCGCTTGTCACCGAAGAGCACTGCTAATATCCATCTAGCAGTAACGCTTTTGTTACAAAAAACGCTACTACTATAGTTGCCAACGGTTGCATGGCAGTGTAGGTATACTAGTAGCGCTCTTAATTAAAAAGCACTACTGCTATTGTACATAGCAATAGCGTTGTCCTCTGTCGAGCGCTACTGCTATTTTTTCAGGTGTATGTGTGGGCTGATATATAACTGTACAACTTTCTCATGTTGCGAGTGAAAGACATTGTGAGTTTTCCATGATCTTGCTTAAATACAGGTACGACTACTGAACTGAAATTAATCTTATCGTGCATATTCACTTGCAATTGGTATTCGTAAATCTACAACACATGTCATTAATGCAACACAGCTTGATCATGGATATAAAAAATGATTATTGTTCTTTGTATGCACATATGTATTGGTGGTTCATCAATGCCATATGCATCTTGGCTATAGATATCCAAATTGTTAGTGTTTTATCTCCACACAAATATGTTGATCCTCCTATTGGACATGCTGGTCTTAGTGCCCTCTCTATTCACAAATATGTTAATGCTCAGTTTAGATCTTCTCGTATTAATACACTTCTAGCTTCTATTGGATGGTGAATGCAACATTTCATTTGTATTAATATGTCTACTTGTTATTGCGGGGAATATTAATATGTCTAATGTAGCTTCATTAATGCAACTCAACTTGATCATGGTTTAAATGATCATTGTTCATTTTATGCCCTTGCAAAAAAAAGAAGGGTTCAGTGTATGTATAGATATATTGACATGATACATGTTTTAGATAACCTTGCATTAATATGTCTAATTTCCATTTCTGTTCTCTTTCCTCGTTCTACAGATTTCATATTTGTATTCATTTTAAGAGTTCTTCAAGATGCACATAATTTAGTCACTGGTTACAATCTAAATGTAAGAAAGCACATAATCTGTAGAACGTGCAACCTATGTGTTATCCATGTGATAAAATTAAAATCAACATCCTAGATCAAATGTCCAAGTCAACTAAAAAGAGATTTCCTTACAAGTAATGTCAAGCCGCATTTTCAAATCACAAACAGTTTTGAGCAATGAATGATCTCAAAAAAAAATCATCCTGCCTGCCACCGTTTATCTCTTTGGATGTCCACATATTGTGTTTTTTTTATGGTGAGCGTCTGTGCCAATAGATAAACTAACGAGTTTTTCATCTTGTGATCGAGTCAAAGATATTCGATTCTGTGTTTTTCATGATCTTGCTTGTACGTACGACCATGAAACTACTATTGTTATCGTGTATGAATACTTGCAACAGGGTGCTTCAGCGCCAGCACCGACCATGGATGCACATGAGTATGCATGGATGCGTGCATGTAACGACCTGATCGCTCCTGCAGGTGAAAGTACATGTTTCTCTTAGGTCTGTGCACCATCAAGGCCTTGAACAGTTCCTTCATGAGTGTCAAGTGAGACTTCATGTCTCTATGGTGAACAGACAAACTTCAGCGGATATGTTGCTCTCATGGCACGGCAAAGACAAGAACAATAGATGGACTCTTGCCACTAGTAGTATTGATCCACGCTTGACACATGACTACTCATGGAGAAGACCCATTCCTTTATAACATTTCCCTTTTATTCAGTCTGTTTTGGTGAATCAGCAGTTAGAAGAACTTCTTCTTCTGTTAAAAATAGGTTTTCTAACCCAAATTAAAGTTAGATTTCACAAGGAGTGAACCAGTGACATTGTTGTATCCCCTTGAAGCAGAGAAGACATGGGTGCGACAATCATATTTCCAATCATCCAGCTGGTCTTTTACAAGTATCCCTTCTTGAATACTCGGTTCAATAAATAAGTTGTTCACACTTCACAGCCATCCATGTGCATATATAGTAAGTTAATAACACAAAATCCGAGTAAATTTATGCGACAATAAGGTTTATTATTGTTATTTCAAATAACTGATGCGACAACAAATAATATTAATCACGGACATCATATGATATTAGTAAGGTGTTGTTGAGGATGAGAAGCATGTACAACTCCTCGTTTTCTCTGATGAGCGCCTCCGCACCAGGCATATCTGGAAGCTCTAACCAACACATGATGATAGGGTTGTAATTAATATCCACACAGTCGGGCAGATGCAAGAACTGCTGCCCACTCTTGTCACCTTGGTAGTCCTTGATCAGGCCGTGGCACACGTTGAGGCGTCTCACCACACCTTCATACTCCACCTCACAATAACTGAGAACATGCATTGCCACTGTTCCCTTCTTGGCATCTTGCAGCTTTTGCTTGATCTTACGACTAGCGGCAGTGACACGGCTCTTAAAGATGTCGACAGTGACAAGCACTAAGTCACGGAGGTCCTTAGCCTCAGCACTTCGATTGTCCGACTGAAGGGTGGACAAGCAGAATTCTTGCGTGATAGATTTGTTGTAGGGGTTGTTGATCGAGGCCTTCTTGCATGTTTCCACCATGAGCTTGGTCGCCTTGGGCTTGCCAGTGTCAGAGCCACTAGCATGAGCGGAAAAAAGGAAGAAGATGATGGTGGAGAGGACGATGGTAGTCCTTGGCATTGCTACCATTACTACAGGGCTAGCTAGAAGCCTTGAAGTACTGAAGCGCTGAGAGGGAGGTGGAGAAAAATAGACAGAGAAGGATGTGTATTGCAGAGATGGATGGGTGGATGGAGGTGATGTACATGAGGCTGAGAATTCTTTATAATGCCTGCAATGGGGTATCATAAATGCAGTATGCAGCTTTGGTCCAGAATATGTGTACTATCGGTGTCCAGTAAATGTTGAATGCCCATTTTGGATCCCTACATATTAATGCTCTCTCTATGTTCCACAAATACACAGATGCTCACTATAGATCGTGTTGTAGTAACACATATCTTACTTATATGAATCCATTAATGCAACGTAGCTTGATCAAGGATATCCCAAATGATTAGTGTGCACCGAATGCCCATAGATATGTTGATGCTCATTTTGGTACGTCTTATTTGCATTGGTGTTTTCTAAACATCATTTTGTATAACTGATTTGTTACTTCTACCTCCCTTTGGGGGACGATTATATTTTCCCTCATCAAGTCTATAATTGCTCATTTTTTCTTTGCAATTTTCGAGTAGTTACAAATAATTCTCAGGGAGCAGGCACTTAGTTAACTTGGTGACACAATAAATATTTTTGTTAAAATATCAAAATTTTATATTTTAAATTTTTTTATTTCCAAGTCGATTATTGTCTGATGGGTTGACTTTTACAACAGTTGTATTCCCCCAGTTAAAAATCACAACTTATTTTAGGGATTAAATGATGCCAGCCGGACTAACGTATCGTTCGTAGGCACTGTCAAAAAATAAGCATGTTTACTGCCCACCGCCTAAGAAAATCAAAACAAAAATTACCAATACCAACACGTCACAGTATGGGTTTATTCGGTTTCGATTCTCGTTACTACGTAGTAGGAAGGAAAAAAAAGAGCTAGCGATCATAAGGAGGTAACCTGTATCATAGGTACATGATGCGCACGTACACGCCGGTATCTTATATTTTATATTTTATATCTTATATTTACTAATTGGAAGCACCTTTCAAGTCTTCTCATTAATCAACATTATAAAAATTAAATACACCGTTGTAGTATAGAATTTACGTCTAAGATGAAAGGAGAACTTACGTAACATAAACTTGGAAGGGAAAAAGATATAGGGAAAGGAGAATAAAAATAGAAGTAAAACAAAGAAAATAATTTAGATGGGCCAGCCCATTATTGTTTGCCTTGTGCGAAATTCTGACTATTTATGGCGCTGTGCGGAAAATAGAGTTTTTCCAGCTGCATGGGCAGAAAAATAAGTGGGCTGGCTTTGCTGGGCCACCGCGCGTGGCCCACGTACAACAATTCTTTTTCTAGCAAACAAACGCATAAGACCTTTGTACCACCTCGGGTAGAAAGATTGTTTTTTCGACGGTGAACGGATGAAAATATAGGCAAAACGCACCTTGCTTCATTAGTAGTAGCACATATGCCCGTGCATTGCAACGGGAGAGATGTTTCTTTGGAGAAGCAATGGGAGAGATAATTGATGTCTCCACCAAAAATGATCTCCATAACGGTGCGGTTAGTCGGCATAGCGGCAACCATACAACTCGTGCATTTTTTTCCTTTGGGTCAGTCTCTGTCTCGGGGTTGTGTCTGCCTCTACGTTTGGTAGCTATGCGGCGACCTTTAGAGCACGGTTGCTTCGACCACTCTCTCTTACGATGGCGTAACCGGATGAATTACTAATTGTAGCGCTTAAATCCTGTTTCATTAGCATATATATTTAGCGCATAACCAGATATCAATGTCCCTTCTTTATTAGGGTTTATTTTCTTTGATTATTTTAGCGCTCACGTGCCCACAACTATTTTATTCGAGCCAAACCAACATATTCTCTTTTATTGGACCAAGAAAAAATTGCTCCCTCAGACGACCCAGTAGGGAGTGTGGTTGAGGCCCAATACAGCCTATGCGTCGGAGCAATGTTTTTCTTGGGCCAAGTATGTGGGGGCTACTATATGACGCTAGTTGCGTAAAATAACGTGTGAGATGCACATCAGTTCGTGTATGGACCAACACACTGGTAGGCGCCAAGACGACCTATGTTAGGAAGGCACGGAAAAATCCAAAAAATAATGAGTTGAAGGATCAAAATCATGTCCTGAAAGACCCGACTACGTGCTCATAGCCACTCGAAGAAACGAGTCCTACCAACCAATGGCCAGCTCAAACCTTTAATATCATACTCCAATGTGAGATTGGATACAATTTTTTTAACTGTTTAAAACATATAAATTGCTGAATATTCCTGAAAACATGAATAATTTTTAAAATCATAAACACTTTTTGAAATTCTTTACATTTTCAGAAATACACAACAAAATTGGAAACCCTCAAAATTCACAAATTTATTTGAAATCATAAACCTTTTATAATAACGTGAACACGTTTTGAAAATGCGATTTCGTTTGAAAAAGAAACATATTTTGAACATTCAAAACAATTTTTGAAAATGTGTTTCTATAAACTTGGACATTACTTTGAATTTGCGAACACTTCACTAAAACAAAAATATTTTTCATATTTGGAACATTTTCTAAATGCATTTTTTTTGGGAAAATCTCAAACAACTTTGGAAAACACAAAGAAAAAATGGAACATTTTTTGAAACCTGAACAAATTTTGGAATGAGAACAAAGCACTACTGGGAAGAGGCTAATTAGTGGCGTACATATTTTTGCTATTAATGACGCACTATAGGTGCGCCACTATTACCACGCCACTAGTAACAAATAGTAATAGCGCACCATTACTATCACAGATAGTAATGGCGCACCTATAGTGCGCCATTACTATGCCTAGAAGGTGCGCCATTACTATCTGACTTAGTAATGGCGCACCACATAGAAGTGCGTCATTACTAACAAAATTTTTTCATAAAAAAAATTTCTAAATTTTTTTCATATATTTTTTCCCTTTTTTTCTTAATCTCAGGTCAATATGCTTAATCTCAAGTCAAATCGCACTCCGTGGTCAAACTTGCCGGAAGGTCACCCATCCTCACACTACTCCGGCCCGAGCACGCTTAACTTCGCAGTTCTATCCAACCCCAGCACCAGCTTACTTAACATGCACTTGTTGATATATATCTATCATATCGATCCTATTAAACCTTGTTGATGTCTAGAACTTTATTCATGTTCATGAGTGTGATGAAATTTCAAACTTCCCGGTCCTATTACGTATCATATTTTGAAAAAAAATTGAAACCAATTTTTTTTCTGTTACTAGTGGCGCACCTAGCAAATGGTGCGCCACTAGCAAGTTTGATTTTTTTCTTTTCCCCACTCTAGATCTTAAAAGCCTCGTATCTTTCATTCTGTTAGGTTTTTCGGGATTCTGAAAATCTTGTAACTTTTTGAGTAGATGCTTTTTCATATATAAAACTTTTTAATCCGAGTTCGTATGTAAAAGTTATGCCCATTTTACTAAATTCCAGAGAGATTTTTTAAATAAAGTCGAAATTCATATTTGTAAATTTTCCAACAACTAGACCACATATCACATGGGAAATTTATTTCCTTTTTTTTTGACATTTCCATCATTTTCTTTTATTTTTTCTAAAACTGAAACGGCGGTCCAGAGGGGTGGGGGTGCAAAGAAAGTAAGTAATGACACACCTTCACAAAGTGCACCATTATTATGTGTATGACTTGGTCAAACCTTGGTCAAAGATAGTAATGGCACACTTTGTGTAGGTGCGTCATTACTAAGTTTGACATAGTAATGGCGCACCTATGCAAAGTGCGTCATTACTAAGTTTGATCAAGGTTTGACCCAGTCATACACATAGTAATGATGCACTTTGTACAGGTGCGCCATTACTATGTCAACTAGTAATGACGCACTATCCTCTAGTGCGCCACTGCTAACAATTTTTTTATTTTTTTCTTCAAAACTAGTACTAGCGCACCACACACCAGGTGCACCACTAGTAATATATCAATAATGACGCACCTGTATCTGGTGCGCCACTGCATACATGGTGCGCCATTAATGTCCAAATTAGCTATAGCCCTTTTCCTAATAGTGAAGATTTAATGTTCTGAACATTTTTTGAAAAGGAATATATATTAAAATCCCAAACATTTAAAAAAACGGATTTGTGTGATATTATGAGTTTTATTGAAAATTTTGGTTTTATGAATAAAGGGGAGATAGAGAAATAAACTTGAAAGGAAAAAAGAAAAAAGAAAAGGAAAGAAAATAGAAACCAATGGAGAAAGAAAAGTAGAAACATAACATAGAACAAAAAGAAATGGTTCAACCAAGCTCGAGCGCCTTATGCGAATTTGTGACTATTTTGGAATGAGAACAAATATTTATATTATAAACTTTTTCAAAAAAGAATATATTTAAAGTTCTGAACATTTTTTTAGAAAATTGATTCTTATGATATTATGAATGTTTTGAAAATTTTGAATTTACAAAAAAATGGGAGAAAAATAAACTTGAAAGGAGAAAACACCAAAGAAAAAGTGAAAGAAATGGAAAAAGAAAAATAGAAACATATTTTAAAGTTCTGAGCATTTAAAAAAGTCGAATTTTTATGATATTATGTAGTTTTTTGACAATTTTGAATTTACGAAAAAAGGAGAAAAAGGTAAACTCGAAAGGGAAAAAGACCAAACAAAAGGAGAAAGAAACGGAAAAAGAAAAACAGAAACATAACACAAAACAAAAAAAGAATATATTTCAGCCCAGCTTGGGCGCCCAGTGCGAATTTACGACTATGTAACGCTAATTGCGATAAATAGGGTTTTTCCACCTGCATGTACACAAAAATAACTGGGCTGGATTTCGTGGGCCAATACTGTGGGCGGCCCATGTACGAGATCTGGCGTTTTTCTTTTCTAATAGACAAACGGACAAAAAAATTGTACCACCTCGAATAGAAAAAAAATCTTTTCATTGGTGAACGGATGAAAAAATCAGAGAAACACACCTTGCTTTATTAGTAGGTATAGAGGTATAGATATAGATATAGATATAGATATAGATATAGATATAGATAGTATGGATAGAAAAATGAAATTTTCCATCCATGCTAATCATAACATAAATTGTTTAAGAATTCGTTGGTACACATAAAAACATCTAATGTGAATAATCTATGGTTCTTATAGTATTTGCTAGGATATCATGTATGTTAACGGAAAGTCATGCATGCATGTGTCCATTATTGTGTATAGAAACAAAGTATTTATAATTCTACCATTCTTTCGTGGCAAAAACAAGCATGTATTCCTTCTTTTAGGTTAACTAAGAAAGGCTACAATAGAACACTCGACCTTTGTGCCTTTTAGAAACTTCTAGATCACGAGTGCATGATGCACACAATAACTTTTGCGTTTGTAACCATGTTTTCTACCAACATAAAAAATATACCCTTATATAACCTTCATAAAGTAGCACATTCTTATTTCCACATATCTTCTATAAATTTGACGTGATTTTCCATCACACAGCGATATTTTTATACTTTCGTCACAAAATTGGACATAAACAATCAATCACAAAATAGTCAAAGAAATGTAACTTCATTGGATCCAATGTGCATGTGTAATAATAATAACCTATATCCAAATGATTGTTTGATATTTATAATTTGTCAAAAATATGTTATATCTGATATTACAATTGCTAGCCCGTGCAGGTGCACGGATTGACGACTAGTGATATGTAGATAGAATTAATTATGATTACCATTCAATAATTTTTCTTTATGGATATCCAAATTTATGTTTAGAATCAACATTTCTACATCAATTTTTTCCGGGGATTTTTTTTACTTAGTAAACATATGGATATTTAGAAAAATTTTGTGCTAATTGTGTGCTCTCCTTAGCCTATGTTACAATGCATGGTTTTCTCGGTTATTTTAGAAAATGCATGTATTTCTCTATTGCCAACTTCTCACAGATGCAGTTAAGTTTCGTAAAAGTTTAGAATGGCAGCCAACACGAAAAAGGATAAAAGTATCATCATTTGCACATTTTTTCACCTTCTTCACTATCTATATTTATAAGGATATTCACTTTGCGATTTATGTTTTCCCAATTTGCTACAAAAGCGCAGAACGAACATTTTAGAAAATAAATGCAAAATGTGTAAAATAAAATGTGTAGGTACATAATTAAAAATCTTGGACGACGATAACTGCCACACGTGTGGCATCTAGGGGGTATGTGCCGCACGCCCCGTGTGGCATCGACACAGGCCCGCCCGCACGAGCACGTCCGCGCGCACCCCACCACAGCCCGCACGTTCGGTGTGTGGCGCAATCGCCCGCACTAGCACGTCCGGGCGAGCGACCTCACGGCCCGCACGACCCGTCTCGGCCCTCGCCCCTCCCCGCCTGCGAGCCACACGCCCCGCGTGGCAGTAACCACGCGTCCCGCCGTGATTGCCATGGTCCGAACCCTCTTCCATGTTCGTTTAACTGTAGTTGCCATGTTGCTGAACTGCAGTTGCCATGTCTGACAACTACAGTTGCCATGGTTGCTCAACTGCAGTTGCCATCTCAGGTCAAGTGTCGGATGCCATTTTTGGGCAACTGTAGTTGTTGCCATGTATGATCTGGTCTACTATAGATGCCATGATTTGAAAACTTTAGGATTTGCCGCCTACTAACACTAGACAGTTGCCATGTAGCACTACAAAAACATGGCAAAAAACATGTTCGGGTAAAAGAGAGAGTTGCCATCTGCTTACAAGCACACTAGGGCAGTTACCATGTACCCTGCAAAAACACATGGCAATTGATAGCTTTTGGTGTGTGGGAGAGGAGACGGGCATGTGGGCGACGGTGGTATCTTTAGGAGTTGCCACCTACTAACACTAGACAGTTGCCATGTAGCGCTACAAAACAGACGTGTCAACAATAACATGTTCGGGGTAAAGAGAGTTGCCATCTGCTTATAATCACAAATAGGGCAGTTGCCACGTACTAGCACTGGACAGTTGCCATTTAGCGCTACAAAAACAGACGTGGCAACAATAACATGTTCAGGGTAAAGAGAGTTGCCATCTGCTTACAATCACAAATAGGGCAGTTGTCATGTACCTTGCAGAAAACATGGCAAATGACAACTTGGTTTGGGAGAGTGGGAAAAAGGGCAGTCATGGGAGATGGGGAACAGAAGTCGTGCGCGGCGTGCGGGCGCGACAGCAGTTCCACCGCACGCCCCGACTCGCAACCGGTCTCGTCCGAGGGAGAAACATCATGCGGGCGAACTACCTACACACCACACACCGGGCTTGTCCTACGTGGCACACCAAATCCATCTTTTGGTGTCAGGATTCGTGCAAAAAATAACCAACGACAATCCAGGCGTGTGGGCGAGTTGAAGACGTTCCACGCGTGTGGGCGTTAATGTTTCCGAAAATCTTATATCTCCGTCTCAAACAAAAAAAAGCCTCCTTCCATAAGAAACAGCTCATACGTGAAACTCTTCTCGCCTATTAAAAAAAAGGAAAAGCATCCCTCCCCCAAAAAAAGAGAAAACGTCTCCACTAGCTCCTGTACTTTTTTTAGGCAACCACGTCTCCTCTATATGGTCAGATCTTTCAAGACTTCTTACTAATCAGAACCACTACGTTGTAAATTTATATCCAATAAAGAAAACTTGCCGAATCATAGATGGTCTCGTCCAAAAAAAATGTCATGTGATACGTCCAACGTTGTCAAAAAAACATTCTCCGTTCCTTAAAGAGAAAAGATAGCGTCCTTAGAAAAGCACTACCAATAAAAGGAAAAGAAAGACGGAATCCAATTGATGACCGATGAAACTCCATAAATAAAATCTTCTGTCAATCGATTTTAAAAGAAGAAACATCTGGCTCAGTTCCTCTACATGGCCGCATACTCCACTTCCTCTTCAATCCTGCTCTCCTACATGTGGCTGGTGGTGGCGATTTCTCTAACCGAAGGATATACCCAACTCGCCATCACCATCAAGTGCGCTCTCCCACCAGCAGGGCCAACAACAAACTGCAAAGAAACCTGACGACAGGTGCTGCGAGGTATGATGCAAGATCGACTGCGACCCCAAGCGGCAATCGATCTTCCTCATTGTTATTGTCACCGCGTCTCCTTCCATCCACCCCGGGCATCAAAGTTCACCCTATTTTATGATAATAAAAAAGTCCAACTACCAAGTACAACCTCTAATAAGTTCTTCTTGGATTCATGCTCCGACAAGACTATGATCCAACTATGATAATAATGGATTAAGGCACGGATTGCTAACACTTATCTGCATATATAGTACGTATGCATGTCTTTATTTTGGTCTTAGAAAAAAGAGAAAATTAGCTATTAAAGCATCTTTAAATACATACAAATTACCGAAGTAACAAGAAAATATGGATGTACCATGCGCCACGAAGATCTAATAGACACACGATTATCTATGTGGTATAGGTATGTATACAGTATGGATAGAAAATATAAAAAAATGACATCCGTATTAAAAATATAAGAAATTCTTTAAGAATTTGTTTGTTGAGACTAGAACTTAAAACCGGAATAATCTATGGTGCTTATAGTAATGAGAATATACTACAAACTTTTGTTTGCCATCACACAATGACAATATTAATAAGGTTGTCACACAATTGGAGGCAAACAATCAAATAACAAAATAGTCCGAAGCAATGTAACACTGTTGAACCTTATGTCTAACAAAGATAAACATGCATGTGTGACAACAATAACCCATATCAACATATTATTATTGTCTGACATTTCTAATTTGTAACAACTTTGTTGTATGCAATATTAAAAGTGCTAGCCCGTGCATGTGCACGGGTTGATGACTAGTATAGTATAACTCTGAGACATGCCTATATAACCTCTTATTTGCATACGTTCTTTTAAAACATAGCATAGACAAACCACATTACATTATAATAATGAATTTGTTTTTTCTCGGTGACAGGGTAACTGTTATTTCTATGTCGACCAGTTGTAGCTTGAAAGAAAGTGTTATAAAACAATTATGTTACTCCCTCCTCCATAATCTAGTGCGTATAGATTTTTTCTAAAAGTCAAACTTTCCAAACTTTGACCAAGTTTATTGCAAAAACAAATTATATCTACAATAGCAAATATATTTAACATGAAACTACATCTTATGGTGAATCTAATGATACACATTTGTCATTCTAGATGTAAATGTCTTTCTTCACAAATTTGGTCAAACTTTGTGAGGTTTGACTTTTCAAATAAATTATATTCACTATACTACGGAACGGGGGTAGTATATTTTAGGTATAGAAGTTTTCAACACACATTTTCACAAATTCTAAGATTAAAATTGCATATTATTTGTTAAAAAATTAACTATCTAATTCTCGTTCAACAAAGAATCAATAGTCTAGGAAAATGCGAGCACCATTGTCAAGTCTAGGACATGAAGCCTGAAGGGCTGCGGATACCATTGTCCTCCTTACCATTCAACCAGAGGTTGGTTCACGTTGGCTCTCACATGTTGACGGTCGTGTGCATCGGTATGAAGTTTTATTTCGGACAAATTTCCTATGACAGGCCGGCTACTAGAATTATCGTTACCCTAGAAAATGTTGCCATGGTTCAAATAAATCAAATTCAAATAATCCAAATTTCAAGTAAGATATAGATGATATTATTGACACAAAGATGGTCATGGCCTCTTGGCTACACATGATTGTTTGCTAGAGAGGGTCGAGGAATTGAATTCCGTTTTCCCACCAATTTTTTTGCGATGTTACTTTGGCTGCCCATCGGATCTTCGCGCTTGAAAAGACTGCATCCATAGAGGTAATGGGAGAGATAAATAACTTCAAAACATCAGAAGAACACAATGACAACAACAGAATTTCAGGAGCCATTTTAAAGATATGTTCCACAGGGAGGGACCGATGGCATCATTTTTAGCCTTTGAAGCAAAAAAGACGGATGACCCCAAACAAGTCTCCAATTATCCTAGAAAAATAAAGAATTTATTCAAAACCATGCATATTAATATATCAACAGACAAAATCAGAGTAAAATCAATGCCATGATAACTTTATTATTATTAAGAGTACAATTAATTTCACATCAACATATTTTCTTAGAAAAAAACAAACATTATATAGTCGAGAAACATCACATCTGGTGCTACCAAGGCAGTGTTCAATTTAACCAGCATGCCCAGTTCACTGTTTCCATTGACCAGAGCCCCCACTCCACGCATATCGACAAGCTCGGAGTCGCACTCATCGACATAATCATATGCCATATCCACACAACTGGCGAGCTCATTGGACCGTAGCCCGTCCTCGTCGCCTTGGTAATCCTTGATCATGGGATCACATATGTTGAGGACGCTCAACACAGAGTCATATAATCCACCTCACACAAACTAAGGTCAACTCCACCGTGTGACTTCAAATGGACGTCCGTTTTACCCGGATTCTGTCCGTTTGGATAGGGCAATGGGGTCGCGTCCGGGCGGGATGCGCTGGCCGTTCGCCCAACACGCGGACGCATCCCGGCCGCATCTTGTCCGCATAGATTTTTCTTTGTAAGCCCTTAACTTTTTTTCATCATTCATTTTTGATACATGGAATACATCACCAAATTTTGAATAGAAAAATAAGACCAAAAAAATAAGAACCACAAAAATACATTTTAGAAGATATTTAACTTCCATAACTGCTCCTGTAAGTTGGATTAGTGCCTTCTCGATGCATTCATTGTTTATCTGCAGAGGAGGCTCGATCTTGCGTGCTTCTTTCTTCTTCGAGTCTAAAGAAGTAGAGGTTGCTTTCTCGTATCTAGTCTCATGTCTAGCCTCTAATCTAGCAACAAGTGCACTAGTCTCATCTCTAGCCTCTATGCTAGCTAAAAGTGCACGAACATCTAATAAATTGCGCTCTAACAATATATCGATGTACTCTTCTTCCCAATACCAAAACTTGCATCCATGCTACACAATAAAATTTTAAGTTAGCACGCAACTAGTCAAATCTAAGAGCACAACCGAACCTAAAAAGAGCACATACCCCATCATTTAAGCATTTGATGAACACCCATCCTGAATGTTCCGGCGTTGTAGACATGCGGCCAACGATCTTCTTTGGGCGGTGGTCGCACTTAATTAGTGGCAACGGTGCACCGACGAGCTTTTTGGCTAGCACCGAGCCCGGCCGAGCGTCATAAGTGTATCTGACGGCAGACCACCAACGGTGTAGATCCGAGTGGCTAGAGGAGGAGCCACTGCCTGCATGCGGCCTTGCGGCCCTGCCAGGGCCTTCCGGCCCAGTGCCCAGCCAGTCCATGGCGCGGCGCGGCCTCCCACAGCCGGGCGAGCTCGAGGCTGACCGGATCTGCCCCAAATCCGGCCGGCGGGTGCGCAAATCAGGTGGCCGTGATTGGGTAGCTCGGGGGCGCCGAGGGGAAGGGGTTGGGCGAGCGCGCGTCCAAGCTGCACAGCTACAATGGCAGCGGCGGCGGCGAGGGGAAGAGTGGGGAAAAGTGGAGAAGAGTGGAGGGGGTGCGGCTGGAGGAAGGGAGGGGGGCAGATAGAAAAAGGTGTCCTTGTGCCATCAACGGGCGGGCCAGGGAAGGACACGCGCAGACGCCCCGCCCGTCCGCGTGCTGTCCCTTTCACCCCAAAAGCGGCGCAAATATGGGCCGGGGATGGGTCGAAAGCGGACAGAAAACGGATAAAAATTTTGCGTCCGCGGTTGGGCCGTCTGGTTCGTCCGTTTTATCTCAAACGGACGCATGCGGACAGGAGGGGGGCGCGTGGTGGAGTTAGCATAAGGACACGCATTGGCACCGTGCCTTCTTGCTTCATGTGTTTGTTGTCTTCGCACAGGAGCTCTAGCACAGACGTTCTTAGGGTCAACCTCTGTCAACACATGGGGTGGCCTGTTCGGCACGCCTGTGTAAAAAATCATGACACAGGCATGAGGTAATAGTTAGGGGTCTACTCCCTAATAGTATATAGGACAAAGATCAATGGAACGCTCATTGTTGTGGGCAGCGAGTTGCCAGAAACATTTCTTCCTGCTCTGCTCTGCTCGCTCCTCCTCCAGGCGACAGACTCCTCTTCCCGGGAACGCACCCACAGTCGCCGGTGAAAGATCCGATAACAAGCGTGACATCATATTCCACCATGGCGTGGGTGCCGAGCATAGTGCCCATCGCAAGGCTAGCCTTCACCGCGCTCGTCGGCGTCGCCAACGCCGTGCTCAATGCCAGCATGATGGCTGCCGCGTTTCACATTCACCGTGCTGCCTTCCAGGTGTTTGATTAAATGAGCGAACCAAATATATGTTATAGGGAATTAAATTATAGTTGTTCTTCTTTTTTAGCCCTAACAGTAGAACAATCGTTATACAATATTTTCATTAATAAAGAAAAGTTACAAAATACAAATATTAACAATGTATAGACCTCTCAGCCTATCCCTGTTCTAGGAATTGGAAGTCATGCCATTATAAAACCAAGTCAGACCATTGTTTTATCTTGCTTGCCTTTTCTTCTTTTGCCCGGAGTTGAACAGCCCATAGTCCTTCCTCCAAATAAAATTTCCATGTATCTGTACTAGAAGGTGCTGATTTGAAGATGTTATCATTTCTCACTGACCAGATGCTCCAACAACTCATAATGATGATGTCAAGTGCAAAGTCTTTAGGTAACTGATTGGCAATGAGAAGGAATTCATCAAAAGTAGAGATGCCTCTGGTTCTTCCTAGTGCTATAATATCCCAACATGAGAGTGCAAATGGGCAATTCCAGAACAAATGGATCAAAGTTTCATCCACAGCATCACACTACTAAGGAAAACTTTATACACAGAGATATAGAAGTAGCGCTGGACAAAATGAAGCGCTACTGCTACTTAGTAGTAGCGCGTTGCGGTAAAAGGCGCTACTGCTATCCTTTTAGCAGTAGCGCGTGTTAGCAAAACGCGTTGCTGCTAAGTTTGAACTGGGCGCACATGGCTGGCCCCACTTAGCAGCAGTGCGTTATGCATACCTAGTGCTACTGCTATGCTCCATACTAGTAGTGTTTTTCATGAACCCGCGCTACTACTAACCCTACCTTATCGTTCCCGCGTGGCCGACCCTCTCCCTCTCCCTCTCAGTCACTCTCCCCAGCACCCCCCCCCCATTGTCCGCCACCGCCGCCGTTCCCCAGCCACCGTCGTCGCCGCCGGCACGGACGCTCCTACTCCTCCAATGAGGTAGCCCCTCCATCCCTCCTCCTCCCTCCTCCCTCCTCTCTCCTCCCTCCTCCCTCCATCTATTTTTTTTTCTGTTTTTTACTGTAGTTTTTTTTACTATTGTATGTATAGATATATTGATACATGTTTTAGATAACCTTGCATTAATATGTCTAACTTCCATTTCTGTTCTCTTCTCTCGTTCTACAGATTTCATATTTGTATTCATTTTAAGAATTCTTCAAGATGCACATAATTTAGTCTCTGGTTACAATCTAAATGTAAGAAAGCACATGATCTGTAGAAGGTGCAACCAATGTGTTATCCATGTGATAAAATTAAACTCAACATGCTAGATCAAATATCCAAGTCAACTAGAAAAGAGATTTCCTTACAACTATTGTCAAGCCGCATTTTCAAATCACAGACAGTTTTAAGCAATGAATGATCTAAAAAAATCATCCTACCTGCCACCGTTTTTCTCTTTGGATGTCCACATATTGTTTTTTTTTCATGGTGAGCGTTTGTGCCAATAGATAAACTAACGAGTTTTTCATCTTGTGGTCGAATCAAAGATATTCGATTCTGTGTTTTTCATGATCTTGCTTGTACGTACGACCATGAAACTACTATTGTTATCATGTATGAATACTTGCAAAAGGGTGCTTCAGCGCCAGCACCGACCATGGATGGACATGAGTATGCATGGATGCGTGCATGTAACGACCTGTTGGCTCCTGCAGGTCAAAGTACATGGTTCTCTTAGGTCTTTGCACCATCAAGGCCTTGAACAGTTCCTTGATGAGTGTCAAGGTGAGACTTCATGTCTCTATGGTGAACAGACAAACTTCAGCGGATATGTTGCTGTCATGGCACGGCAAAGAACAGAACAATAGATGGACTCTTGCCACTAGTAGTATTGATCCACGCTTGACACATGACTACTCATGGAGAAGACCCATTCCTTTATAACATTTCCCTTTTATTCAGTCTGTTTTGGTGAATCAGCTGTCAGAAGAACTTCTTCTTCTTGTTCTTCTATTAAAAATAGGTTTTTAACCCAAATTAAAGTTAGATTTCACAAGGAGTGAACCAGTGGCATTGTTGTATCCCCTTGAAGCAGAGAAGACAAGTGAGCGACAATCATATTTCCAATTATCCAGCTGGTCTTTTACAAGTACTAGAAGAACGCCCGTGTGTTGCAAAGGGGTCACATTACCTTTAAGAGTTCAATATTAATATTCTCATACATATCAAGTGACATTGGCGACTTTTTTTACCATCAAATCCTCACACACACACACTCTCTCCCTCCCTCTTCCTCACTCTCTCCC
>NC_041392.1:10252373-10301073 GCF_002162155.2 Triticum dicoccoides
TCTCTCTCTAACACATACACACACATATTCATCTTATTGGGTACGGGACCATAATCCATCTATTTCACACACACACACACGATAGTGCATAACTATATGGATGTGTATTATATTTGCCATCACAACTGAGGGAATTAATTTCATGTAAATCGACCAGCCACAGCTCCAAGAATACGCGGAGGAGGTGGCCCGGGTCGGCATCGGCGGATGTCCGGCACGGGCCACGGGCCCGCTTCCATGCGCGTCTGTGCGCCGGCCACCCACGCCGGGTCCTTCAAGTGCCGCTTCCACCGCACCAATTCCTAGGGCCACGGCCACGACCACGGACAGGGAAGCCGCCCTTCTTTGCCCCCTTCACCGGCCGCGGCGAACGCGGTGCCGCGGCATCCGACCTCGCCGTCCTCGTCCTCCGGCACCGCCGCGATCCAGTGACGCAGCCCAATCATCGGCCTCGAGAATCAAGAACGCTCGACAACGCAGAGGGAAGGGAAGATCATTACATGTCATAAGAAAGGGAGTTTATTTACTGCTCCCTCGATGTATTGTTTCCTTTGTTTGGAGATTGATTACCATCCGTGAGTTAAGGTAAGGTTAATGTGATTGAGCGATTTTTCTGAAAATCAAATATTTGTTTTCTAATTAATGTGATTGAGTGATTTAAGGTAAGGTTAATTAATTTAGATTTGATCTTTAGAGATTGTTCGTGATTGATTCTACATTACTAAATAACTTGCGTCAGTATGGAAAGTTCTGATCTGTTTAGATTTCTTTCGTTGTGTGAGAGGGTGACGCGAAAATAAACCGATGAAGTGGGGGGGGACGAAAAAAAATCTATGAAAAAAATCAGCGAAGGTGGGAGGAGGTACCAAAAAAACCATGAAAGGTGGGACGAAAAAAACCTGAAAGCGAGACTACCAACTGCTCCATTAGGAGTAGAGATCCCTTCTTGAATACTCGGTTCAATAAATAAGTTATTCACACTTCACAGCCATCCATGTGCATATATAGTAAGTTAATAACACAAAACCCGAGTAAATTTATGCCACAAAAAGGTTCAGTATTATTATTTCAAATAACTGATGCAACAACAAATAATATTAATCGCGGACATCATATGATATTAGCAAGGCGTTGTTGAGGATGAGAAGCATGTACAACTCCTCGTTTTCTTTGATGAGCACCTCCGCACCAGGCATATCTGGAAGCTCTAACCAACACACGACGATAGGGTTGTAATTCATATCCACAAAGTCGGGCAGATGCAAGAACTGCTGCCCACTCTTGTCACCTTGGTAGTCCTTGATCAGGCCGTGGCACACGTTGAGGCGTCTCACCACATCTTCATACTCCACCTCACAATAACTGAGAACGTGCATTGCCACTGTTCCCTTCTTGGCATCTTGAAGCTTTTGCTTGACCTTACCACTAGCGGCAGTGATACAGCTCTTAAAGATGTCGACAGTGATGAGCACTAAGTCACGGAGGTCCTTAGCCTCGGCACTTCAATTGTCCGACTGAAGGGTGGACAAACAGAATTCTTGCGTGACAGATTCGTTGTAGGGGTTGTTGATCAAGGCCTTCTTGCATGCTTCCACCATGAGCTTGGTCGCTTTGGGCTTGCCAGTATCAGAGTGAAAGTGCAACTATCCCTAGGTGGTTTTGGTAATTCCTAACAACATATAGCTCATTGAGCTAATACTATTCCAAGATGAATTTTTTAGGTAAGCTCAATGGTTGGCATGGCATGGATTAGAAAATGGACCCTTCAAAATGCTAAGGACAAAAGATTGGCTCAAGCTCAAAGCACAAGACTCTACATTTTCTATTTTAGTGATCCAAGATCACATTGAGTCTATAGAAAAAGCCAATACTATTAAGAAGGGATGAGGTGTTGCTTAATGAGGTGCTTGCTCAAAATGCTTAGTGATATGCTCCAAAACCCTCCACTACTTTCTCATATCCACATATGTCCCAAACCTAAAAGTCCAACTCGGCCCCACCGATTCATTCTATCCGGAGCCACCGAGTTCAGTTGACATAGCCATTGCCAGAAACCCTAGTCTATTCGGTCTCACTGATAGGGATCTCGGTCTCACCGAGATGGGATTGGAACCTCTCTGTTTCCCTTCATAACTTTTCGGTCAAACCGAGATGAGCGGTCGGTCCCACCGAGCTTGCAATGCAAACACCCTGTTTCCTTTTCGTAACGTTTCGGTCCAACCGAGATGAGCGAATCGGTCCCACCGAGTTTGCCTGACCAACTCTCTGTTAGTCTATTACCAAAATCGGTCTCACCGAGTTTGTGTAACCGGTCTCACCGAGATTACGTTATGCCCTAACCCTAATGAAATCGGTCCCACCGAGTTGACGTGACGGTCCCACCAAAACACCTAACGGTCACATTATGAACCAAATCGGTCTAACCGAGTTCTTTGAATCGGTCCCACCGAGTTTGGTGATTTGTGTGTAACGGTTAGATTTTGTGTGGAGGCTATATATACCCCTCCACCCACTCTTCATTCATGGAGAGAGCCATCAGAACATGCCTACACTTCCAATACATATTTTCTGAGAAAGAATCACCTACACTTGTGTTGAGGTCAAGATATTCCATTCCAACCACATAAATCTTGATCTCTAGCATTCCCCAAGTTGCTTTCCACTCAAATCTTCTTTCTACCAAATCCAATTCTTTGAGAGAGAGTTGAGTGTTGGGCAGACTATCATTTGAAGCACAAGAGCAAGGAGTTCATCATCAACACACCATTTGTTACTTCTTGGAGAGTGGTGTCTCCTAGATTGGCTAGGTGTCACTTGGGAGCCTCCGACAAGATTGTGGAGTTGAACCAAGGAGTTTGTAAGGGCAATGAGATCGCCTACTTCGTGAAGATCTACCCTAGTGAGGCAAGTCCTTCGTGAGCGACGGCCATGGTGGGATAGACAAGGTTGCTTCTTCGTGGACCCTTCGTGGGTGGAGCCCTCCGTAGAGTCGCGCAACCGTTACCCTTCGTGGGTTGAAGTCTCCATCAACATGGATGTACGATAGCACCACCTATCGGAACCACGGATAAAAAATCTTCGTGTCAACATTGCGTTTGCTCCCTAAATCTCCTCCCTTTACCTTCATATGCAATTGTTTTACATTTCGCTGCTATACTCTTAGAATTTCATGTGTAGGTTGATTGCTTGACTTGTGCTAAGTTGCTAAAATCTACCAAGAACTAAAATTGGGAAAAGGCTAGATTTTTATTTGGTCAAGTAGTCTAATCACCCCCCCCCCTCTAGACATACTTTCGATCCTACACAGAGCCACTAGCATGAGCGGAAAAAAGGAAGAAGATGATGGTGGAGAGGACGATGGTAGTCCTTGGCATTGCTACCATTACTGCAGGGCTAGCTAGAAGCCTTGAAGTACTGAAGCGCTGAGAGGGAGGTGGAGAAAAATAGACAGAGAAGGATGTGTATTGCAGAGATGGATGGATGGATGGAGGTGATGTAGATGAGGCTGAGAATTCTTTATAATGCCTGCAATAGGGTATCATAAATGCAGTATGCAGCTTTGGTCCAGTATATGTGTACTATCGGTGTCCAGTAAGTGCTGAATGCTCATTTTGGATCTCTACATATTAATGTTATCGCTATGTTCCACAAATACACAGATGCTCACTATAGATCTTGTTGTAGTAACACATATCTTACTTATATGAATCCATTAATGCAATGTAGCTTCATCGAGGATATCCCAAATGATTAGTGTGCACTGAATGCCCATACATATGTTGATGCTCATTTTGGTGCGTCTTATTTGCATTGGTGTTTTCTAAACATCATTTTGTATAACTGATTTGTTACTTCTACCTCGCTTTGGGACGCTTATACGTGCAAAACCTGTTATCTACCTACTTGTTTCTCTTTCAGGGTGACAACATTGCTGCTAGGAAGAATTGCCACAATGATAGTGAGACGAACCCATTGTTTGTCCGTCTAACACATATTCCAGAGGAGAATGCAACACATATTGAGGATAGGGATACAACTAAGAAGTCACATCTTGATGTAGTGTCAAACTTACTTAGTGTCACAAGATCGATGAAGTCGCCGCCTGAATCTGTTCGACTTTTTCAGTATGAAATTCAAGCAGAAATACATGCTTCCGTTCGAATACGACTGGAACTCCAATCTCTATGCAAGATTAACTGTAAGTACATGGCGTTTATTGATGCTATGCGGCTTAAGTTGGTGGATATGAGCGCCAAAGAAGCGCAGACTCATCAGGTTGCTAAGCTGCTTGCGCTGCAGCTCCTGGGTCGGGCTGATTTTTCTTGAACTGTGTTGAAGTCCTGTCGGTTCTGGCTATTATTTTGTCCGCCTATTAACTTCCACTGGTGGCGACCTGCCCAGTTTATGTACTCTGCTGTCTGGTTGTCCATTATTATCACTAGCGGCGAACTTTGATGCCGAGGGGATGTACTATGCTGTAATTTCTTTTTTGTATAGTCTAGGTTTATTCTTGGTCGGTATGCTGTAATTTAGGCCGGAAGGTTCAGTGGATCTCAGTGTTGTCGGTCTTCAGGCCGGCCCCTTACTCATATGGGCCAAAACATGGACCTATAATCATCTTGGACCAGTAGCAGGTCTAAACCTATAGTTGTTTCCCGCCTTTAACAGGCCGAGTAAAGTTCTGGCCAGCTGGGCCAGAGAATACCAAGGGATTTTAACAGGCTAAAACCTAGATTGGGCTAGCGTTGAGCTGAAAAATTCACGGTCCAATACAGGCCGAAACTGCCTAAGGCCCATGTTTGGCCCAAATAGGACGAGCAGTTAACAAGCTAAAATATATCTCGGGCCTGTTTGGCCCAATAAAATTATGGGCTTTAAGCAGGCCGGTATCTACACGGGCCATAGGCCTAAAAGTGTCACAGGCCATTAACAGATGGGCTGTAAGCAGGCTGGATTCAACGCGGGCTATAATTAGGCCCAACTATTACACGGGCCATTAACAGGCCGATAGGCTAGTTGGGCTGAAATTTATCCACGAAGACTACGGGCCGTTAAGAGGCCTAAAGTTACTTCGGGCAAGAAATAGCCCAGTTTCTGCATGGGCCGTTAAATGGCCTAAAGTTAAACCGGGACGACAACGTCCGAGAAGCACCATGGGCCGCTAACAGGCCGAAACTATTATGGGGCCGAACTGGTAAACGTGCATTTAACAGGCTAAAATACAAACCTATCTTAGAACGAGCCGAAAATAACAGTGGCCTGTTAAGGGGACTGGTCCGATATAAGCCGTCATTTGGCCCAAAACACGACAGGCTGTGAACGGGCCTGATCTGGTATGAGCCTCAATTTGGCCCAAAATATCGCAGGGTGTTAACGGGCCAGCCCACTAGTGTCTGAAAAAACATGGTGGTCCTTTAGCTAGGCCGGCCTTTTCACCGGAGTGAGCCTCTGTTGGGCCGTGCCACGTGTCGATGTATCATAGGCGCCTCCTGTCCAATGAGTGGATGACATCTGTCCCAACGGTGAGCAAACACGTGTTTCCTCCGGGCAATGAGAATTTTACACGTGAAAAATCCCCATTAGTCCAGGGTGTTAACGGGTTATCGGATCCAAAACCGGACTCAATAGCTTAACGACGACCCGTTACGGTCGATGCCACGTGTCGGTCACCCTTGACGAAAGCAATTCTATGACGTGCAATTTATCGTCATGGAAGTGGACACTTCCGTGATGATAATTTTGTTAATGTCATGGAACACCTGTACGACAACACAGGTATGACTATCTTGATTCTGTCATAAAATTGTGATGGATGTACATGCATGACAGAAAACGTGACCTACTGTGACAAACACGTATCATCACGGAAGTGTATTTTCTTATAGTGATGCTATCATTAATTACTAAATGTACTTTGTTATTTTCATCGCACCACAAATATTTGTTGGGCATCACCAAGGACGAAACAACAAATGTGTAATGAGATACCTCCAACTAGGTAGATATTTTTGTTGTCTAATAAGTTAAAAACATCTTGAGTACACTTCAAAAATCAATCCATCTTTTTTTTGCGCAACACCACTTATCATGTTATTTGTCATGTGACATCCTGAAATATTTGAAGGGATTTACTGATATCTTGAGAGTGTGTATGAGAGGTGACTTTTTCTCCCTCTTGAAACGCATGGGCATGTTTGCTAGTTACTCTTAAAGAACACAAAACATGCCCTTGTTCGAAAAGAAAAGAACCACAAAGCCTTCCCTACCGTATTGGTTGTTCATCCCCAGGCTCTTCAGAATGTGTAATGAGATACCTCCAACTAGGTAGATATTTTTGTTGTCTAATAAGTTAAAAACATTTTGAGTACACTTCAAAAATCAACCCATCTTTATTTTTTTGCGCAACACCACTTATCATGTTATTTGTCATGTGACATCGTAAAATATTTGAAGGGATTTACTGATGTCTCGAGAGTGTGTATGAGGGTGACTTTTTCTCCCCCGTTGAAACACATGGGCATGTTTGCTAGTTACTCTTAAAGAACACAAAGCCTGCCCTTGTTCAAAAAAAAGAACCACAAAGCCTGCCCTACCATATTGGCCGTTCATCCTCAGGCTCTTCACCCTTAGCTGCCGCTTGGTCACACGTCGTGAGTTCGACGTTTTTACTTTTTGCATCCAGACTCGAACCCGAGACTTGCTGCCGCGGAAACCTTGGCTTTGCCACCTAGGCCATGACCTGTCATGATGTTCATTAAGAGATGCCACATATTTAACTATCAGTTGAGCGTTTGAATTCAATAGTTTGAAAATATTTGAGATTTTTTGCACGGTATGAGTGTTTCTCGGGGGTGGGGGGTATACTCGATATCGAAACAACATTATTATTATTATTTCAAACGAAAGTAATGTTGGTTTTACATGAACATTGTTTCTGGCAGAAAATAGATTATTAACTATCAAAGTCATATGGCCCTAGCAAGACATTGTTGAGGTCACCCAGCTTGATCAGCTCCTTGTTTTCGTTGATAAGTGGCTGGCTATCCATGTGAAGATCATGCCAGCAGTCGCTGACATGGTCAGTCGCCTTCTCCACACACTCGGGCAGTTCAAAGGACCACAGGCAGTCTGCGTCGCCCCTGGGGACATGGAAGTCCCTGAGCATGGCGTCGCAGAGATCGAGGGTGCCGATAGTGACATCGTAGTCCACCTGGCAATACCTGAGGCCGAGCGCCTCCTCCGTACCTTTCTTGTCTTTCTGGAGTGCTTCCTTCACCTTGCCGCCGGCAGCTGCCACACGAATCTTGAGGATGTCGACGGCGACAAGGGACAGGTCACGGAGGTCCTTGGCATGGGAGCTCCTTTTGTCCTATTCGGCGCCTTATGCGCCCGCACAGCTCGCTGGCGCACACGGCCGCACCTTGTTGGGCCGGCCCATGAAGGAGGATCGCAGTGAGGTCGAAAATTGCAAAAAAGTGTGTTTCCTGGATTTCAACGAACTCAGGTCGCTTACTTCTTCTCTGAGTTTAGCTAACCACTAGAGCCATAGGACATACGTGACATAAAACAGCGACAACAGTATAAGAACAGCATGGCCACGTTATTTATTTGCATAATACCATCTCTTATATCACTTTGATTTTTGAATTGTTCTGAAAAATATCCTGAATTTGAAAACACTCGTCATTTTTGAAGAACAGTTCACAAACTAAAAAACGTTCATCGATTTTGAAAAAAGTTCGTGAAAAAATGAAAAAATTTCATCGATTTTGAAAAAAGACCATCGAATTTGAAAAAAGATCATCAAATTGGGAAAAATTTCAACGAATTTGAAAAATAGTTCATCAGATTTTAAAAAAGATCATCAAAGTTGAATAAGAGTTCATCAAATTAAAAGAAAGTTCATCAAATTTGAAAACATTTCATAGAAGTTGAACTTTTTTTCTATATCTCACAAAATGGATGAACTTTTGCTTCCGATTCGGTGAACTTTTTTCAAATTCTATTAAATGTTTTCAAATTTGATGAACTTTTTTAATTTGATGAACTCTTATTCAACTTTGATGAACTTTTTTAAAATCTGATGAACTTTTTTTCAAATTCGTTGAAGTTTTTCCCAATTTGATGAACTTTTCTCAAATTCAATGGTCTTTTTTCAAAATCTATGATTTTTTTTCATTTTTCACGAACTTTTTTCAAAATTGATGAACGTTTTTGAGTTTGTGAACTTTTCTTCAAAAACGACGAGTGTTTTCAAATTCAGGATATTTTCAGAATAATTCAAAAATCGAAGTGATATAACAGATGGTATTATGCAAATAAATAACGTAGCCATGCTATTCTTATACTGTTGTCGCTGTTTTATGTCACGTATGTCCTATGGCTCTAGTGGTTAGCTAAACTCAGAGAAGAAGTAAGCGACCTGAGTTCGACGAAATCCAGGAAACGCACTTTTTTGCTATTTTCGACCTCGCTGCGATCCTCCTTCATGGGCCGGCCCAACAAGGTGCGGCCGTGTGCGCCAGCGAGCTGTTCAGGCGCATAAGGCGCTGAAGAGGAGCTCTCGCTAAAAGCGCCGTATAGGAAGAGAGCTCCTATTTGCCGCGCGCGGGCGGCAAATGGTCGAGCCTTCGCTGAAGGAAGAGCGCATGGGCCGGCCCATTAGGAGGAAACGAGCTCACAAGTAAAAAAAGAAACAAAATTCATGTGCCCGCAAGAGAGTTAGAACTCAGGACCTCCTTATCTAGAGCTAGCGTTGCTAACCGATGGAACCAGTGAACTCTTATAATAATTCGAGGCGCGAAAGTTTAAGTACCATACACTGTTGAATCTTTTTTTTAAAGTACACATAACATATTATAACATCCGTTGAACATTTTGCGGTACCAGTTGAACATTTTATTAAAGTAAGTTGAGTATTTGAAATAATATACGATGAACATTTTTAAAAGAAAATATGAATATACACGCTTAACAATTTTCGGACACGTACTGAACATTTGTGAAAATACGTCGAACAATTTAGGAATACACATTGAACATTGTGTAATATACACTGAACAAAATTAAGAAACATAGTGAACATTTGTATACTCGTTGAAAAACCAAAAAAAAAGAAAAAATTGCAAAATATATTTACTGAACATTTTTATATCCATTGAACATTTTAAATAATGCTTGATGAACATTTTTGAAACAATATGAATATGTGTGTGTTGAACAATTTTTTAATACACATTCAACATTTAGTAAAAAAACATTGAACAGTTTTATAATACATTGATGAACATTTTCGTAATACACGATGAACATGTTTATACACAAAGGTGAACAATTTTCATAATATACAATGAACATTTTTCTTAATACAATGAAATTTCTTGTAATACACGGTGAACATTTTATATAATACGCAAATAAAAAGAAGAAAACAGAAAAAACCAGACAGAAAAATAAAAAATAATGAAACAGAAAAGGAACCAAAACAGAAAAATAAAAAAAAACGAAACAAAACAACAGAAAGCCGGATAAAACAGTGAAAAACTGGAGGCAAAAAACCGCAGAAGAAATTAAAAAAAACTGCAGAAGCAGCGAAGGAAACGACAGCGAACAGCGAAGGAAAACAGCACAGGAAATCGTACGTGGGCCGGCCCAAGTGGGGACTCGCTTCAGCGAAGGTGCAGCTCCTGGACACTCACGAGCGTCATATAGGATCCACCGTATAGGAATTCCCTGAAATGTCGCAGGTTAGCACAGGCGATCGGTCAGATTGGGCCGGCCTGTTTAAGCGGTTTCAGCGTTTCCGGTTTTGGGAACCTTCTAGAAGGTACCTGAACCGGATTTTTTCTGTTCTGTTAATATTTTCCTGTTTTTTTTCTTTTCTCTCTGTGTTTCCTTTCCTTTACTTATTTTTTTGTTTCTTTCTATCCTTTTTCTTTTCTTTTCATTTTCATTTTTCTTTCTTATATTTCTTTTTCTTTTCCAAAAAATGTTCATATTTTACAAATATTTCATTTTTACGCAAAATTTTCTGGTTTTCAAATTATGTTCATAAATTCCAAAATTTGTTCACTTTGTTGCAAAAAATGTTCGGTAATTCAAAAAATGTTCACCTTTTAACGTTTCGTTCACAAAACAAAATTTCTTTGGTTTCAAAAAAATTCCCATTTTTAAAAAATTTCTTGGAAATTTTAAAACATGTTCACATGTTAAAAGTTTGTTCATAAATGAAAAAATGTTTGGGAATTTCAAAAACAAATCCTGTTATGAAATTTTGTTCACAAATATAAAAAAATTCTAGAACACCAAAATTTATTCCCGTTTTAGCAAATTTGTTCAAAAATTCAAAACATATTTTCATTTTCAAAATTTGTTCACATATTTAAAAATATTCCTGTTTCTAATTTTGTTCATAAATTCAAAAAATGTTCACATGTTTAATTTTTGTGCAGAAATTCTAAAATATTTCGGAATTTCAAAATATGCTCCTGTTTTCCAAATTGTTTACATATTCTAAAAATGCAACAGTTTTCAAATTTTGTTCACAACTTTTAAAAATGTTCATCTTTTTGGAAGTTGTTCGCAAATAATGTTCATAGTTTATAAAATATTCTTGTATTCAATTTTTTGTTCTTATTTTTTTAGTTCCCATATAATGTTCGCGTTTCAAAAAGATTTTCCTTTTAAGAAATTACGCTTGAAATTTTAAAACAAGTTTTAATCAGCCTTGGATTATAGTTCATATATACTGGGCTGCCTTCGTATGTACTAATCCTGTGTTACTACAATGGCTATGGACTAGCTTCCCTAGTGTGAGGACAACAGTTTGATCTCTCACCCACCGCGCATACCACAAGGAGTACATGCTCCTAGTAGTGCTAACCCTATAAATGGGTTATGATGGTGGTTCTATTATACTAACACCCTTAAGACCTTATTCTACTAACAAAACCACCTTATTCTACTTGCGTCCCGAACTAGCGAAGACGAAAACAGAATAAAAACCCGACCCTCCTGCCACGACCACCCACTTCCCCTGCGAGCCACCATTCTCCCACGAGCTCCACAAACCTACACCCCTACCATCGCGGCACCCCACACCACCACCACCTACCCCAACCCGCTGCCCACAACCACCTGCCCAGCAGCCGGCAACCATGGGACAACCCCCGACCACCACGGCGCCCCACGCACCCACCGCCAGCCCCCTTCCACAACACAAAATGTGCCTCTCCTTCCCCGCAATCCTCTTCCACAACCCTTCACGATCTCCCTCCCCAGAGCACCACCCCTGGCGACCCTGACTTCCCCCAGCTATTTCCGGTCGCCACCACAAATGGTCACCGTTGTAAGGTGTTGGCCTCCTTGCACGCACCAGATCGAGCCCCCGCATCACCCCCTCCCTACTACGCCTCCGTGCCCGGCCTCCCCACCGGTGAGCATAGCCTCTCCAACAACTGCGGTGCATGCTTTGCCTGCACCTTCCTTCTCGCCCTCAAGATCATTCTGCTTGCCTTGACCACTCCACCCGATGGTCGTCGACAAGTCCTGCGAAGTGTTGAACCATGCACTCCGCATCGAGTCGTACTGCAAAACCGCGTCTGTTTACTTTTCTAGTTCAAAATTTTAATTTGCTGCAACACGGTTTGACATAGAGTGCAGTTCGACTTTGGGTTTCGACAGAGTGCAGTTCTTCACCGGCGGCATTCCTATGTGCTGTGTAAAATATAGAGCAGTTCGTGTGTGTAATTGTTCTTTTTGCATTTTTGGCCGTGTGGTACTTGTATGTAACTTATGTTGGTATATGTTTACTCATCTTTGAAAATTAAACAGTATGCTCTTTATTCATTTCAGTTCATGACACGGTTCACTCCATTTTGTTTCGCTGTGCACTCGATCGATGCAATGCATTATGCTCGACCCGACAGTCCTGATGCGTTTATAAAAAATGGTTTGAAAAGACAAAAATATACAAAATGGATAATGCAAACCACTAGCATTGACCATGTAATCGAGACACGTTTACAGAAAAAGATAGAAAAACTATTGCAGTTCACCTCGGGTAGAAAAATGCAAAAAAGTTCATAGAATATAGTAAACTTCGTCCCACGTAAAATTTGAAAAATAAAACAAAAAAGGAACTAAAAAATATGTAGAAAAGATATTTAAAAACAAAAAAGTGAAATACAAAATGATATAGCAAAAAATGTTACAGTTCACTCGCTCTCGTTCATGAAGTCCAGATAAGTTAATAAAGAATGTTATTAAAAAGAAAAAGTAACGCAGTTCACAAAGCCTCAACCATTCAATCGAGACAAGTTTACATAAGAAGATATAGGAAAGAAAAAAGAACTCATGCAGTTCGGTTTCAATTTGTGTTGCGGTTCACTTTTGCCGGATGTGAACTGTACGCCCCATGCAATACCTTGTATTTCAAAAATCAATCAACTGCATAGCAGATGCAATGCAATTTGAAGTCAGATGCAGTACACATGGTGTACGACCGAAAATATACAAAAATGCAATTCGAGATCGTCGTTTTTCTAATATTACTTTTAAACTGTAGCAACCTAGGAAGAGTATATCTATAAGAAAAAGTTACATGAAAATTTTGCCTCTAGTCGATATCTTTCCAACGGTGTATCATTTGCATCATTCTAATAGGCGGTTCATTTTTTTGCGAAACAATGCTTGCTGGTAATCAATGTGCAGTGCACCGTGTTTGAAATTCATTTATTACCTTAAGGAATGTCAAAAAGGGGACTACATCGAAAATTTTCACCTATTCCATAGCTTTCCAACGGCACCAGACTCGTTTCGACAAACAGTTGAAAAAATTATAGTGAAAACAGTATAGAAAAATACCGCATGCAGTTCCTTCTGTCGACATTGCAGTGTTGTTTCCCGTCTGATGCCGCTCACTTCGCCAATTTTGGGTCCACGAATAAACAGAGTGTCCGTGTTTCCGTCAATTCGAAACTGCTCTAAAACTGTAAGGAACTAGAGAGAGTGTTCTATAAGAAAAAGTTGTGCCTCGATGATATTTTCCCAGTAGCGTATTATTTGCATCATTTCGACGAGCGGTTTGTAAAAAAATGCTCACAACCACTCATTTAACTACCGTGGTAGAAGAACAATGCAGAATATGTTGGGTATATGACGACACGCGATGGTGCAGGTGACCCAATGCCAGGGTGAAATAAATGGAACTAGAGATGTCGGACGGTGGCTAAGCTGCCATGACCATCGAGGAGTTTTGTAGGAGAATGCCTCTCGGGATGGTGTGCGCGCGTGCGGCCATGTCGGGTTGAAGCCCCCGCGCCTGCTGGACACGGGGGCGTCGGTGACGGAACCGTAGTCCAAGATTTCCACAGAGTCATCAGGGATGGCACCAGGAACGTTTGATGGAGGTTGACATGATGGATATTTACAGCGGGAGAGAGAGAAAACTAAGGGGGCAGTGCTCGGCGACGACATGGAGGGTTTGTAATGGAGGTGGGAAGCGGAGGATGGACATAACAACCCTTGTAAGCGACAACCCTGACCGGCAAGAAACACGAAGGGTAAGATTAAATTAGTAAACTCAAACGGGTCAAAGAAAGTAGTCGAACGATGGTAAATATTGGTCCATTTTCACCTAGGAACACAATATCAGATACGGGTCATTTTCAGACTGGTGTATGATAAGTATCATGTGGATCCCCAAAATGATTATCATGAACGCAACCGAAGGGCCTGGTCGGTGATAATGCTCAACACTGACAATTGGTCAGTGGCCGGGTCGATGATTATGTGTCAGTGCTACGCGGATCTTTAGTGGTCACTATAATAATTTTTATATGATCATATGGTCATAGTTTAGTATTGAAATGTTTAAGTATATGAAGTTCACCCCAGAACCTACAAGTACACAAATAGCAGGGCCGAGCCCATAGGTGTGCGGATGGTGCGGCCCGCCAGGGCCCATCAATTTTGGTGGACCCAAATTTTTATATAGGCCTACGTATATTTCTTCATGGGCGCTGAGAGTGCAGCCTATGTGCCAGCGCAGGGCCTCCAGCTCCAAGGGACACCTTATTTTGAAAACAACAGTATAGCCCAGTACGCAGAAATAGGCCCATTCGAGGCACCAACCTTGTTAGCCCTGAGGTGGGCATCTGAATCACCGGGACCTCCTATGTGTCGCTTACTGCGGCAAGGAGGCGCAGTTTCGCACAGGAGACGGGTCTGTGCCGTCTGATTCAATCAATCATCGGATGCTTTTTCATCAAAACCTGTTTAAAATTTTAATTAGAAAGATAATTAACTACATGTGGATAGATCTACTAGATGTTGGAAGCTTGTTGAACCAATCCATATATATATATATTTAAAAACATGTTAAAACTAGAGTTAAGGTTTAAAAGATGTGAATATTTTTTGAAGTATTTAAATCTGTCTCTAAGCAGCATTTCAAAATGGTTAATGACTAAACAAACTTCATAGTCAAATTCTACATATTTTTCTAATCAATTTTTATATATAACATGTTAAAATTGGATTTACGGTTTAAAAGATATGAACATTTAAAAAAACATTTGAATCTACAAAAAAAAGTATATTCTCTAGACGGATGGCGGGTTTATTAACCAAAACCTCACAGGATTTTCTGCAAAATCAAAATGTTTTATATTCTTACTTAAAATAGGACCGCAGGTTGATTAACTGAAACCTAAGGGGGGTTTCTACAAAACGCAAAACATTTTTCTATCACACTTAAACGGGGCCACGGGTTGATTTTGGGGAAGTGCGAGGTTTTTTTTGGCAAAAAGCGCGACGGACGGGCAGAGACAATCCTCTCTTTAATAGTAAGTAGGTATAGATATAGATGTACACTCATAGACAATTCTGGTGTACAATCAAGATACGGAGAAATTCTTCGATTATGTTAAAAAAAGTGTGAGCAAGCAAACAATGAAGTACATAACCTATTTGAGCAGTGTTTGAGCAAGATAACTGAGAAGTTGTTCGCCCATTAGAACGAAGTTCAGTAAAGTGACCAAGAAGTTTACAATTTCGACAATGGTTGTTTCCCCTTAGTGAGGACAGAAAAGTTATTACAAGTTCAAAATTCGAATGACTGAAAACCAAGCACTGATGAACGAAAAACGGGTGCAGCCAAATTATTTGGGAAGTGAAGAGAGAAATTCATTGGGAATGAAAGGAAGTGCCCAGTGCTTTTGGCCTGAAACTGACAAAATAAACCTCACAAATTTCCGTCAGACCAACAGTTGAGCAGCTGATCTTTAGAGCAACACACGGCAAATCAACAAGTTTTAATTCAGGAACATAACCACCACTCTATATTTATTTAGAGAACACATGTTGGGGCTTGATGACATGGTGCTGGAGATCCAAGGCGTCCTCCTCTTCCCACCCCACCCCTGGCCCTCCAGTTGCACTCCCACTGCCCCCCCCTTAGGTTGAGTGAGTGGAGGCTGGCTCCCACACTCCCTTCGATGCGTGCTCATGGAGGAGCTGCACGATAGCTGTTTTATAGACAGCTTTGTAATCAACATTTTTGCATATGCATATATCACAAGCGAAAGTGAAAATAAAATTGATGACACGGTAACATTATTTTTATTCCAAGTGAAGGTAAATAGATGTTACAACAAAACCATTTCATATAAAAAACAAATTATGAATCATTGACCCTATATGGTGCTAGCAAGGCAAAAGTTAAGTGTGACCGACATGCCCACCGCAAAGTTTTCATCCAACAACTTTTTCGCCTCCATAGCAAGAAGGCCCAACCAACAGTCGATGAAAGGTTTGTCCACTCTCTCCACACAGGCAGGCAGCTCAGAAGACAGCAACCCATCATTGGCTCCGCCCTTGCGACCATGGTACTCCTTTATCATTGTGTCACATATGTTGAGTATGCTCACCATTCGATCGTAGTCCACCATGCAGTAACTGAGGGCACGCATTGTAGCCGTGCCATTCTTGGTGTCTTGCAGCATTTGTTTGACATTACCATTCGCCGCAACAACTTGGCCCTTGAGTATGTCGATGGCTATGTGTATCAAGCTATGGAGATCCTTAGCCTCGGCACTCCGATTGTCCAACATGAGGGTCGACACGCAAAACTCCTGCGTGATTGGGTTGGGGTCGTATATTTTGTTTTTCATTGAGGCATTCTTGCATGCTTCCACCATGAAGTTGGTTACCTTGGGTTTGGCCCCACCAGAGGCACTAGATTCGGCAGCGATGGTAGTGGAAAGGAGCATGATAGCGATGGCAGAGAAGAAGATGGAGGTCGCCGACATTGTTGCCTTTGCTATTAGGCTAGTTGGAAGTCTTGAAATGTATTGAAGCTGGAGAAGGTGGAGATAAATGGATATAGAAGGATTTGTAGGGAAGAAATGGATTGATTAAGTGATGTGCATGGGTTGAGATTTTTATATAGAAAGCAGTGGCGGTTTAGAAATGCAGTGTGCTGCTTAGCCATAGATATAGTATGAATTAATAGTACTAGCTATACAAATATGTTGATCTCATTTTAGATCTTCCTGTATTAATGCCCTCTATATACAGAAATATATAATAGATGCTTATTTTATATCTTCCCATATTAACACACATAAAGTTCCCATATGTTCATTATTGTGATAAATCTTGATTACGGATTTCCGAATAGTAAAGAGTCCACAGAAGGTGTGCACACAGATATGTGGGTCTTCATTTTGGATCTCCTCACATTAATACTTCTTACTTATATATTGGAGCACACAGATATGTGGGTGTTCATTTTGGACCTCCTCACATTAATACTTCTTATTAGCATTGGTGTGTTGTAAATATACTTTTGTATAACTGATTTTCTATCTCTGTGCTACATTTAGAATCGATCAAATTGACCCTTAGCAATTCAATGGTTGCAAAATGTTTTCTTTTTTCTTTTTTGCAACTTGCAAGGTGCACATCTCTAGACCCAAACTTACAAATAATTCCTCAAGGTGCAACCATTTAGTTTTAAACTTCAAATGTTAATAATAAAAATTAGAGGGAATTAAAGTTTCCTAAAATGCGTGTGATTTGTTGCTTTTAGCTGAAAAAATTTAGGAGTTGTTGAATTGTTTGAAAATGTGGATCAAATACAACTTTGGGAATTATAAGCACTCTAACCGTCATTTGGGGATCTATTATATAATTAAAACATAAGTAAAAGAAGACACCACGTTCTTCCACATAATCCAAAATAATATACATCGTTGATCAATAATACGTACGGCTGAGTTTTAAAGATATTATGTTACATGAAAAAAGTTATATGTTATGCATATTGAACTGACACGTACAAGGTGTGCTAAAAAAAGTTGGAAAGAATAAAGGAAAATCATGTCTGTTCGTATGCCTTCCAATTGAAACCTCATCACGGAAACACATGATCCATATTTGTTATTACCTCACGAGACTTTGCAACTAAAAGAAAGAAAGAGATCATGAGCGACTAGGATTCCTTTAGCCTGCACGATGTGACAAAACAAAAGACCCACACGTAAACACATCTGACATCTATACTGATGTAAAGCCTCCGCCTGAAGGAGCTAGACTAATATATATTAAAAAAAAAGTCCCAGACCCAGCTCACCGATGCACGTTCTTTAGAAAAAACAGAAGGCAATATATGCATGGGCGTATGTTGGACTAAAACACGATTATATATGACATGCCTCCTGGACGAGCCGAGGATCAAAGTCACGATGCGCACGCATCTTAACTCCCACTGATATTAAGCCGACCAAAACGAAGGCACAACATACATTCATATGCGCCTGCAATGCTCGGGGGAATATCTATTTATATGTTATATGAAAACGATTTTCAAAGATAAGGAAGTAGGGTTGAAATTTTAAAAAAAAACTCAAAGTCCTCACAATTCCAGGGTTTGTCATATGATGAGTTGTGGCCGGAAACATGTATACGCAAATAAAACTATTTTAATGTATCAGCAGCATGCATGTGTACTTAGACAAGCTCTCTCGCATATATCAGTGGCACACCAATCACTGAAGAATATTGCATCATTGAAAATAATGATTCAAGTTATGAACATGTGTCAACCACTAATCAGATAAGAGTAATGCAACTAGCACCAATTAGTAATCAGTAGTGTACTCAATACAATCACTTTTCTTAGAAATTACAAAAAAATAGTGATTATTAAACAAAGAACGTGCATATATATTGACTATTCGTCACCCTGGATGAGAAAATAGTTATTCCACCCCCCTCTATTTTACAACCAATGCACTGTAATTTTACGTCCCGTAAGTTTTGTTTTATTTCTGACGTAAAAAAAGACCGTAAGAAAATATATCATCGCCATAAAAAATATTTTATGTTATGTAAAATTACAAATGTAAAAATATAGTGTAAAATATACATAAACTCCAAATTTTCTTGTCTTATGACTTATACTTTTATTTTCTTATATCAAATTTTACATAGTGAATTAATAGGAATGTAACTATTTGAATTCCAAATGTAATTTAATTATGAAGTGATCGTAAGATTACCTCGGGTGAAGAATAACTTATGAATAGCATCACTATGTGTGTGTGTGTCTAAATATATACATGTATATATACACACACATGTATACACACACACACACACACACACACACATATATATATATATAATACCATATAAATCACTATGAAATATATTTCCAGATCTATATTGGTACTCTCTTTATTTTGTACATACGATATGAATTTCTAAATTCAGTCAAATTTGAAAATTGTCCGTCCTATGATAAAATAAATAGGACGTGCATTTTGGGATGTAGGAAGTGCATGTCGCGAAAGAGAAAACTAGCATTTCCTAGGCCATTAGATGCTCAATATTTGCATTGATACATTCTATTTATATAATTATTTATTTAAGCGATCAGTTTTTGGGTGTTGAATATCAGGGAAGTGAGGAAGTTTTCATGCTTTTTGTTAATACACACATTATCTCGGATGGAGAACCAACAAAAATCACTTAATGGGAGCAATATGTGTGCATATAAGCATACAGAGGTCATTGCTTAAATGGAAATCTGCAATACAGGGAAGTGAGCAATGCAGTGAGTTAAACGGTCACAAAGTGTACATACGAGCAACAAATTTTCCTAATTAATTTTAAAATTGTGAATGAAAATATTGGCTAGAATTATTATTACTGGGATAGGAGGGTGAACAAGGGAAAAAAATGAAAGAATAGCATATAATTTCAATGTCGTGTCACAGGCCTCGAGGTCTTCCTTCCGTTGAGTCACTCATAAATGTCCTTAGCCACAACCATATAGAAACTTATAAAAAGTATACTGAATATAGTACAATCTTTTCTGTAGACATACCAATGGACAATAGCAATGTGGTTCTGAAATTAAATCCAATAATAATTAGTTGCGGGTCTACATAACAGAAAAAACAAATATTACAATATATAGTTAATCTAGCCGCGCAAATGCGCGGGTCACCCTGCTAGTCATTTATAAAACCCAAAAGTTGAGCCACATACATATGAGTAACCTTGTGTGAATTATCTTGGGATGGAAATAAAATTCTGTAAGCCCCAAATATTGGAAACCCTAAAATCATCTAAAGTTTAAATGGAACCAAAATGGAAAATGGGAACTAAAGTAAATCCCTCAAAATGAGCTGACAAACTAAATATTTGAAATGGGCAGGAAAATAAAAATTCCATATAACTCGAATAACAAAATAGGTCCAATTTGGAAAATGAGCATAAAACAAATGAGAATTAATACATAGGTCTTAATATTTTATTATGGAAGGAAAATTTACTTCCATAAAACCTAAATAAATGTTTAAACTTTTGGTAGTACACCAAAATGAAATTGGAGCAGGTTTGCTTTTTGAAACCGATTTGAAATTCATACAGAAACAAAAAGAGAAACAAAATTTAAAACGACTATGGCCAGCCAGCCAGGCGAGCTAGCCCAGCAGGCCCAATCCAACAGCAGCGTGCACCCCAGCAACCCAGCTGTCGAAGTGGTACATGCGATTTTATCTGAGTAGCCGGATCAGCATTAGACGGCCAACGCGCCCACAGACCTCTTTCTTCTCTCTCTCTCTCTCTCTCTCTCTCTGTGTGTGTGTGTGTGTGTGTGTGTGTGTGTCATTGTTAGGTGGGACCGCCCATGTCATCATCAACCTCATGCTGAGGTCTCCGTGCCTACGATCACGTCACGACCCGAGCGCATGTCGCATGTTCCCAATGCCCCTGTCCACCCCCAGCCATGTGGGCCTTGGCCATGCGCTATAAGATCCTCTCCCAGCCTCGAGAATGTATCCTGTACACCGACCTATCTGGTGCATCAGATGCTCCGATAGCTCGTGGGCCACTAGATGAGGAAGGAAGGGACCTGATCCATCTACAAGGGAGCCTACTGGTACATTTGCAAAACAGACCCTGAGGTGCAGCTAAATCTAGCAAATCAACTCCCCCAACCCAGTTCGTCTCTCTCCCTTCGCCTTCATGTACCACCGGACCAGGCTGAGCTCTCTCTCTCTCTCTCTCTCTCTCTCTCTCTCTCTCTCTCTCTCTCTCTGGCTTCTGGTGTTGAAGCACCAGCATCCAGGAAAGAAATCATATGGACCACCGGTAGCTCGATGCGATTAATTGTGTCTACATAGCGGCGTAGTGTTGTACCTCCGGAGATATCGACGCTACAGTTGAATAGGAGCTGGCCATCATCCTTTACAACACGTGATTCGAGGTATGAGGATGAATTTGATTCTTCTATTTTCCATGTGCATTAATATTTAGTTCTTCCGGTCATCAGTTTTCCCAATTCGTTTGCAACTAGTGGCATTTGGGAATATGAATGCCTGGAAGGGGAATTGCTAAATCTAGGTGCACATAGATTTTTGGATTCGGTTTTTCTTATGTGTTACTGTTGTTTGTAGCCAACCTACTATATGTCGTGCTCATGTGACAATTTTCCCAATTAGTGCAACCTTATTACTATGTGTACTGAGCACCATTCAGTCTTTTCCTCTATGTTTTGTTGCTCTGTACTTTAGCATCATCATCTTAAATTTTCAAGGTAAGTGAGAACATGCTCATTCCCAATATATATTTTTCATAGTAGCATCAGGAATTCTTGCTCTGTACTATAGCAAGTTCATAAAAAATTCTTGCGCCATACTTCAGCAAATGGAAACATCTGCAGTAGTTCAAGAATCTTGCGCGTATTTTCTTCTTCCTTTAGGCATGTGTCAAGTTCATATTCTATTCTTAAAGTTCCATCAACAATGTTTCCCCAATTCATTGAATCAATTGTTGGGAGACATTGTGACTGATGTTGTTTCAGTTGACTTAAATGCATGATGTTGTTGATTGAAAATAGGAATTGTGTGACTTTTGAGGATGGATGAGCTACAAGTATACCTATATAATATTATCCTCTATCACAATAGTCTGAATGTAAACGAAACAAATGACGCGCTCGCTGTTCTGATTCTTGGTTTGTATAAATTGAAATAGGAGGTGCACTTACGAAGTCCAATTTGAAATTTGTGAAAGCAGTACTAGTTGTTTCTGATCTAGATTTTATTTTGCCGCAATCCTCCAAAAGTAACACCTTTGATATGTGCTGCTTGCCTGCTTGTTAGTAGGGTATTCATCTTGTTCCCTGCAGCTCCAGAAATAACTAACTATCGTGTGATAAGGACCATAAAAAGCTTATTTTAATCATGAATCAACAAGGATTTTAGGAGTAGGAAGTAAGAACCAAGATCTATGAAACATAATTTTATGTTTTTTACAAATACTACTGAAAGTTTCAGCAATACAGGCATTAATCTTGTCCAATATATTGTTTTGTTTATATTTTTGTATGTACATCTGAAACCTGATGGTGTTCAAGTTTTTCGGCTCCTCTCTGAATGTTCAACTACATGCTCATCTGTAGAAAAAATCCTGTTGTTCAAGCTAGTGTTCAAGTTGAATATTTTCCTCCTTCTGCAAGTTGTGGTATCTCTTTCAGCTGATCGGAAGAGCTGCTTGTGGTGGTTTACTTATCATACTATGAATGCTTCAATACACAGTGGGACCTGTTCAAATAGATGTATGTGTGGAGGAACAATTGCAGATACAGGAGTTCAACAATGTTGATGTAGAGCAAGAACACTTCTGTTTTAATTAGAAGGATTTTTTGGAACAAAATTTTCCTTGTGAAATTTAGTTACCCTTATGGACACACTCAATTCTGAACCCTTGTATATATAGGAGTAATATAATGTACAGAAAACTACATCATGGTGTTTTTTTATCCCTGGTTAACAGTGGGCATCCTTTTTATGTGAAAACTTTCCATTTGACAGAAAGTCGTGCTCAAAATTTTCTCTATAGCACAACTCATATGTATGCAACCACCAAGGATTTTAATTTTGGAAACAAAATATTTCAGACCTCACTGAAATATGCGAAATTTCGGAAATTTTGCACATTTCATAAATTTTTTCGGATTTCAAATATCCTTAATTTTAATAAATTTTAACAAAATTTAGATATACTTTTAAATCAGCTTGAATGTGCATCGAAATTTCAGGGTTAGATTTAGAATATTCCACTGAAATTGTGTTCAGATTTTTAACCCTGGCAACCACATCGTTTTCTGCAGTCAACTTTGTAGTGGCAGTGTCCATCTGTGTCGTTGACTTATGATGTTATTGCATTCTGACATTTAAAAAGCTCCCCAAAGTTGGATTAGTTTATATGAATCAATTAAGAAACTCAAAGGTATTTTCGTGGAACTCCTAGAAACATATACAAAAGTGTCAATGTTGTTGTCCTTGGTTTCCATGAGATTTGCATAGTGCATTCATACATGGTAGATTAGTTAGTTCTAAGCTCTCGTCAACATGATTTATCTTCCTAACATGTCGAGTGGTGGAGGAAATGTAGATAAGCGAGCGATGGGAACAAAAATTATCTAACTCAATCTCGTTGGTACTGTCGTAAAGAACTGGCCAACGAAGAGTGATGAGTTGGCTTTAGCAGAATGCATCACTGATTTCATATAACTACAAGGGTTGTTCTGCAAATGTGCCAGCAGGCTCCCTCATACAGTCGTAGCTGGATCAGGTCCCTTTCTTCTGCATCTAGTGGCCAACGAGCTATTGGAGCATTCGGTGCACCATATTGCTCGGTGCACATGATACATTCTCTCCTTTTCAAACCTGCAGTCCATTCGAGGCACTAAACAATGTAGTGCGCACTAAATTCTCACCCTAGTTATCAATGTAGTGACATATTATCCTCATGTAGCTTTGAGAACCATTTTGCCTCACATTCCCCTCTAAACGATTTCGTGAATATTTAGAAGTATCTGAAATGACAACACTTTACCCTACCCCCCCCCCTCCTACCCTACTATGTTTGGAAGGAAATAATCCGTGAAAAGTACTTACTTGTAGGTTTTGGGGTGAACAATGTCCATTTAAAGATTTCCAAAATAAATTAACACCATCTGCATCCATAAAATTTTATTACAGTAGAAATTTTAATTGCCAAACTAAGAAATCTTTTTTTAGATGGCAAACAAAAAAATACTTTGACAGCATGTTTTAGTTCACACATCATAGAGGCAAGTTCATGCGTACACCGAAAAAAATATTGTAACATATTTCATTATTTGCGCCCATCTCGGATAAGATTAATATATATATGCACAATAATAATGCACATTTATTAACCTGATTTGTTCCATAAATAAATCACATATTACTTTATTTATACCTTTAATGGATGATCTTTATTTTATTGGAAATCGATCCATGCAGAAGACACACAGTAGTACTACAATTGTAAGTGAATCCAACCTGCACATATATGCGTACAGTGGGCATTAATCAATAGCATTTACGTGACCAAGATAATTAGATTTATGCACCATACCGATGCACTTATATATAAATCTCAACCCACCTGCACCTCCAACTATCTCCTCCTTCCTCTCTATTTTGTCCAAATTATATATTCTCGCTGCCGTACACCTATCGCTTCCATGGCCATCTCAACCGTCGTCGTCATGCTCCTTTCTTCTGCCATGGCTGCCCACGCCAGCGGTGGTGGGAAGAAGGACAACACAAGCCTCGTGATGAAGGCGTGCAAGAACATCTCAGGCCAGCCATTCAAGGTGGGCTTCCTGCCAGAATTCTGCGCATCGACGCTCCTATCAGACAACCGGAGTGCCGAGGCGAAGGACTGCCGCGGCCTTGCACTCATCATTGTCGACATACTCAAGGTGCATGCAGCCGCCATGGTAGGCAAGGTGGACAACATGCTTCGCGAAGGCGGCCGAATCGCCACGAAGGATAAGATAGCAGCTCGTGCCCTCAGGTTGTGTCGGGCGGACTATGGCGGCATGGTGAACACGCTCCAAATCTGCCACAATATCATTCAGGACTTCGGCCGAAAAGGTAAGCATGGGCCGACACCCTCGGAGCTACCAGAGTGCGTTGAGAAGATGACCAACAGCATCAAGGACTGCACTCACGAGGTCTGTAGCACGTCGGTGGCGGGGACGATGGCAAATGAAATACTAGAGAAGCTGGCAATCGTCAGCAAAGCCTTAATAAATCTCTTCTTGGCCGACAAGAAGGATGGTAACTAGGAGCTATCTATAATAGCATCGTGTGATGTGAGGATGGAATTTAACAAATACTACTCACAAAAAAGTTAATAAATAACAAAACAGTAAGTAAGACGTAGCGAGCTATGCCTCTACACCTCCCACCCATCCGATCCGGGCATGCACGGCCTTGGTTACCTCTGTCATCCATCCCTGCCCCATTTTTACCGAGAGTCAGCTACCAGTCGTAAACTAGGCCACTACTTTGCAGAACAACTTCAGGGATTTCCTGTGAAGCGGGCCAACCACACTCTGGGCCAGGGTAACTACGTCCGCAAATCTCAGCCCTCCTGTTTTTCTCCATCAATGATGTATCTTCTCCCCTCGCCGCGGGGGAAGGCACATCCCTCCCCCTCGCCAATGATGATCATCAGCAAGGGAGGTAACCGGAATACTCTAGTTGTGAGACTGATTTTAAGGTAGGCACTCTTTCTCCGCTTCTCAACTACATCAATCTCCTCCTGAAGTCCTCTTCCAGATTTCACAACCACAACTCTAGTTGTCTCAACTTGCTTATAATTATGATTTGGTAACAAGTTGCCCTCGTGTTTGCTTAAGTTTCCCAAACAATTTGTTCAACATACATGTTATTTACACAACTTTGATCCTTTTGTAGTACCTTTAGTTGGAGAAAGGTGCATCCAACCACCTATCCTACATATGATCCATTCAGTCTGTTGAACCCCTAATGAAAAGGGAAACCTTTCCACCTGGCGCGCACTCGCCGGTCGCTCACTCACGTAGCGCTATGCGTTTGGACCAACCCACTGCTTAATTGTTGCCTTATCTATTCACACGCAAGGGGCGCTCTCCTCCACCCATTTTTTCTCTCCCCAAAAAATGCATATCTCTCTTTCTACCGTCGTCGCTGGCGCGGCACTCAGCTCTCTTCCCCCAGTTGTGCGGCCTGCAACTACATCCACATGAGGGAGGTTGCGAATCGAGGGGGACTGCAGTGCATGACGCCCGCGGGGTGTTTTTGCGGCGACAGAGGGGCAACGAGAGGTGGAAGAAGCAACAGAATAAAAAGATAGGAGATCCTATGGCTGAGTGTCATGAGATCCAGCAGCTAGCGCGCGACCGGCCCAAATTTGGCCCTGCGCACCGGCGCCTAGCGTTGGCCTAATGAGAAACTGGATATGACCATGAAAAGGGTCGTGGTCATGGCACAGTAACAGACTTCCTCTTTTTCAGTTATTTCCATCATAAAATGAATTATTAATGTATCGTTATTTATCCCGTAGATTGATGACATCATTTTAGTTTCTTTTCCTTTGTGCTGACATGTGGGACCCACTGATCTTAGCGAGATACACTAAGCAATCCATTTGTTGGAAGTGGGTTTCACGCCACGAATATATGGCCACTTCAGTGCATTTTACGTCTATGAATCGGATTATCTTCGTGCTTGCACACTTTTGCCAAGTTGTAGAATCAGGTCGGTGTATTTTTCAAGTTCAGGCATGAACGTCGTTGGAAGTTTAAGCACCGTTATTGATATGACCTCTTAGAAGAATAGGCCCACAACTTAAGACCCCAAAAAACAAATACACAACTTAAGCTTACAAATTAGTCCGATTCAATACATTACCGGGCACTTAGACTCCTAATTGCCTTTTCCATTTCTCTTCTCGACTCAACCAGAGAACACTTTGCCGGCTAACAAGGCAAGGAACAAGGCGGCGGCGGCGGCACAATTAACCACCCTACCCTGTCGCTTGTACACTTGCTCGCGTTCTATTTGTCTTTGCGCCGATGCTCCAAGATGTTCCCTCATCTCTCTCCAGTCAAGAGCATCCTTCTTGGCTTCCCTTATATGGTACGCCATGCGGCCCTCCCGGGATTGAGGAAACTGAGGATCCCTACTCTTCCTCGCTTGCTTTTTGTGCCCTAGGTTGAGTTTACAAGGATCTTTGTAGGACTTCCTGACGGAAGAGCTGGAGCTGAAAAGTCGAGGACCCCCATGGCTGGCCCGTCGGCGCGCCGGACGAGGAAGCACCACTCCTCCTCGAGCGCTCACGGCACAGATATGGGGGCTGAAGATAGGAGGCGTGGAAGCCGCTGATAGAGCACCGCGGGGGAGCGGATCGCTGATGCCATCTCTATATCCCTCTCTCTCGACGGCGCTGGCGCGAGTTTGTTCCACCTTCCACCTCTTGGATTTCGCGACGGGGATTTGGGGTCTTGGCAGCTACTTCAGGCTGGACGTACCGAGCAGGCTTTTCGGCCCGCTCATGGCCCGTTCGGTCTTGGCCCGCTCGGTCCTGGCTCGCTATAAAAATTGAACGGTCCAGTCTGTCAAATTGGGTCCGAAAAAATGTCGGTCCGGTCCGGTCTTTCACCGGGCCGACCGAGCGGACCGAGAAAACACAGCGACAGCCGCCGCCGTTCCTCATCGTCGCGGCCACCGGCAGCCCTCGGGTAACCACCGTGTCTTCAAGCTTGCCTTTCTCTTCCATTCTCATCTCCCCGTTTCGTCCTAGCAATCTAGCATCTTGCCGTCGCTGTCGTGTGTGCACCGCAGCCGCTCTCGAGTTCTCGACCATGGCATCGACCACAACTGTTGCACCAATTCATGCCATGGCGGCGGTATTTTTTGCCATGGCAGCACTTTTCGCCGTGGAGACAGACAAATGCCATGGCAGCCACTTCAGCAGAGCAAGCACGCACGTAGGCCACCAATCAGATCGTGGGAGAAATGCTCCACCCTGATTCTTGGATCGTGGGAGTAATGGTCTGCCGTGACTTTCACGTCTAACAGACTAGTAAACATGCACGTGCACGCACGTCTATAACCACCAATAACATAGAAAAATGTGAAACACTTCTAGCGATCGACCCAACGCCATGCGCCCGAGCCTGCACGTCCTCTCTTTTACCATCTTGCATCTTCCTTTTTTTTCCTTTCTCCAGGAAAAACATCATCTACACACACTTCCTTATCTTCTTCTCCCTAGCATCGGATTGCCAATCAACCAGCAGCTGCAGCTCCGCGGTGCATGCTCATGCCCAGGTCTCCCACTCCATCCGCCACCACGCCCATGCCCAGCTGCTGATAGGCCCTGTAATCATTTGGTCCACCCCTGCCGCTCTAATTTTCTAGATCCTCCTATACCCACTTCTCATATTCTTCCGAGTGATTTGAACCAGCAGAATTTAGCATATACTTTCAAGATAAAACTGATACTGAGCTATGTTACATGAAGATGCCATTCATTCTCCATTAGTGTTAAATGCACAGCTCCTAGCAGTCCACATTCTACATGTGAAATGTGTTACAACTTACAAGCATCTGCAGATTTTCTTATTGTTTCAGATAGCACTATGTTGACTGAAGTGCTCAACATGACGCAGTTAAATGGTTGGATAATCATGGCAATTCTTCTTTGGGCTGGTCCTTAAGTTTAGAGAATAGAAGATCTACTACCAAATTAGCCTAAAACAGCACAATTCTAGGTCCAGCGCCTTGGCCTATACAGCCAGATATGATGTTTGTTCCTTAAACTATGCATACAAGTGTGCAATATCTCATGTCTAAGGAATGAATGAAATTTCTGACTTCCTAGAGAGGGTCATGGACTTCAGAAGAGCTCATGAAAATTCCAGAAAAAAAAGAGCTAATCGAAATTCCAGCAAAAGAAAAAGTTAATCAAAATTGGGCGACACATATGTATACAATCTCCGCATTTCCAATTTTCTGTCAATTCGAGCAGAAAACTGGGAGATTGTTTCCTAGAGCATGTGCAACAGCCACAACCCAAGGGCCAAGATAGTACAAAACTGAAATGAAAATAGAAGAGTGTATTACAGGTATGGAAAAGCAGGAAAGCCTCATACTCATTCGCGACATAGTTGGTTCAGAATGTCTGCTCACAAGCTATTTACCTATTTTGCCATCGGACAATTAAAAAGAATACTTGTATTGCAGTGAGCTTTTTAGTTTGCATCAGTCAAATCACACATTACCAGTACCAGCTCTATATTCCGCATATTGCAGCAATAACTTGTAAGATATGTTAGAAATAGGAGCACTGAGGTACACCCATCTAAATAATAGCTCACCATCGTTACAATTCAAATACAGTAAATTTAACACCAAATATAATTTGCTTTGTATAAGATTCAACCTGAAAAACCCAAGCCCATATTTACGACCAAATAAAGTAAATGCCCACTTTATTCCCGTTGTGTATCATTTAATAGCTTATTACCACTCTTCCAGAATGTAAGGGTAATTAGGCTATTTTGGGAACATTAAGATATGCGATCGAATGGTACAGAGTCATATATCATTACACTTAGGAGTGAAATACCTAACTTATATGCTTGAGAGATTATCTTACGTTTCATGACATTACCTAATATTTACACCGCTCATCAGAACGGAATCCTCGGCAAGGAACAAGCAACCCATTAAGTTCACGGATAGCACCCATCACTTTCTCCTGTCATTTGTTAGATTAATTAAAATTTCAAACTTGCAGCCACAGTCATAGGATAAATGTAAGATAAACTCTTCTAAACTGGATATGCATAAAGTGAGCGTAATAGAACCTGTTCTTGGCAACTGACCTACTTCCACCATATGACATTGTAGTCTCGATCCTACTATCTAGATCCCATTGGAACAACTGCAAAGGGAGGAAAAACCATTAAAAAACCTGCTATAACCAGAACCAAGCAAGAATACTAAATCCAGTCCAATTTTATCCTGCTAGGGTGTGGACCTTCTACAACTTCGAGTGGCGCTGCACTCCCAAGTCTTTTTATGAGCGTATACCAGCATGCATTAGCTGTGTGGAAATCATTCAGATGAGCTGGAAGACAAATTGAAGAAAATACAAAAAGAAAATCATATTAGTATCGCTGCAAGCAAGACTAATTGAAGTTTCAATTGATATGATTTTACACATATATTATTCAGCCCATATACCAGCATCAGACATAATATACCAGCATGTATTAGCTGTGTTGAATTGTCAGTCCAATTCATATACTGACAACTAAGGAACGAAAGATCAATCATGTCCGTTCAGGTACTCAAAATTATACACTTGATGGAATTGCATGCATGTGATCTCAAAACACTAAGAATCGATGATTTGTGTAGCCAACAGCAGGATAATCACGCCACGCAAGTTCAGACTGACCTGACCACAGCTGCGCCCCTGTGCGCGAGGTGAGAACTGCTTCGTCAGCGTCAGAGCTCGCAAAGCGACGACCTGCATACCACAACTGCCTCATTTTCACGTCACAACTCACAGGACGACGGACTACACACCACGGCTAGCCTCATTTTCACGACACAACAAGCAGTGGGCGTGCTCCTGTACTGAGACAATTCAGAAACATGGGAGACGGAGGATGGCTAGGAAATCTCACCAGGCTGGGGCTCCCGAGCGAGGAGGAACGAGTAGATCGTGGTGTGGCCGTGATTGTGGTGAGACGAACTCGGCGGCGAGCAGTTCTCTCAGCCGCCACAACGAATGATGCCGACGACAGTGGCGGCCATTCGGCGCCAACGACCCTACGAGGGAGGGGGAAGACCGCGGCGCGGTGGCACTCGAGCGAGGGAGGCGGCGACTGCGAGAAAAGCAATTCTCCCATGCATGGGAGGTCCCGTGCATGGCTCAATCGTTGGATTTAGATGGAGACTTGGATGCATGCACACCTCTTCTAGTTGTATTTCACCCATTAATGAACCCACCCTCTCTCATGCAGCACACTACACCCATGCTTTTTCATGTGATTCCAAAGTTTGAAATCATTTTATCTTATGAACTGAAATCCCGATTTCACTTTCGTTTGCATATTTATGTTCCTGGTGACGGGGACTTTTAAACAAGATCATCTTCAATATATTTTTCATAATTTTTGAAACGTGATAAAACCTTACGAAAGATGGTGAAATTCCATGAAACATGGTGTAAAATTCTATGATATAGTCTGCGGAACTCATTTCATGTCAATTTGTTTCTATTAAGAACATCTTATACAGTTTTGTAATTTGATGGGCTTTATATTCTATAGTTTCACCAAGTTACAAATTTATTTAAAAAAATTATGGAATATATCCATGATCGATCTTGTTTAAAAGATCTCCTTTTCAGGACCCCAAATATGCAAACAAATCAGAAATAAAAAATTCATTCAAAAGCTACATGGTTTTAAAATTTCAGACTCTGCCTTAAAATGTATGAGTAAATATGAGAAGGGGAAGAATCAGATAGGGTCATAGGGTGGAGTAACTACAAGTCATAGCCTCATAGGTAGTACGGTGGGACACTAGCATGCACGGGAGATCCCGTGCATGGTAGAAAAACCATTCTCGCGGCGACTGCAGAACCCTAGCGCGTCGATGCCTCCGGGCGTCCTTGCAGGGCAGGCCACCGAGGGTGCCGATGGGGAAAGGTGAAGGTAGAAAGAGGGTCATTCTTGCAGGTGAAAGGAGGGGGGCACACGAGGAGGGGAATGGAGGAGCGGCGGCTCAAGGAGAGGGGCGGCGCGAGGTTGCTCCGGATCTGTCCTTCTCGATCTGGGGAGAAAGAAGGGTCGGCGAGGCTCAATTCGGTTGTTGCAGGCGGGGCCGCGGGGACTTGGCAGACCACGGCGTGGCAGAACATTTGATCTCAGCCGTTTATTCGATTGGCAGACCTTTGATGAAATATGGACAGTTGGATGTGTTTAACTTGATTTGATTGGAGGGTCCTGGTTACTCCGCGTACAGTTTGTTGTGTGGCTTTAAGCGAATTCATGTTTGCTCTTTTAATAGTAGTATAGATATAGATATAGATATAGATATAGATATAGATATAGATTAGGCAAGTACAGTATTGCTTTGGAAGGCTCTAAATTTAGCGACGGCTTCCTATAATCACGCGTCATTGATCCCTTCGTTTCTTTTATTGAGTCAAAAATCATGGCGTCATTTGACGACCTTCTCCACGTTAGATTTGATCCGCTAATCAGGGCAAGATCCGCACAGCGAAAATCATGGGCTCATTCACGCGCAACATTACTTGCATGCAACAGAAAAATTGCCAAGAAATACATCGTGTGCTGGTTCATGGCTACATCAAAAATCAATCAAACAACAGCCGCACCGCCCAGCGCACTTCCACTGCACCTGCACGTCACCCACCTCGCCGCTGCACCCATGGACGTCGCCGCCGGTGGTTGTTGGCCGGTCCGCTCGGTCCGGCCCGGGCTTTGCCGCCGATGGTCCGGTCCCTAAAAACAGGACCGCCAGGTTGGTCGGTCCGGTCTGGTCCGATCAGGACCGCCGGCGACCGGTCCAAACGCTGGCTCGGTCAGGGACCAGACCGGCCCAAACCGTGTCCACCCTGACAGCTACTAGTGTTAAAAAACGTCTTACATTATTAGACGACGGGAGTATATATAACGGGCCGTGCTACGAATCAGCCAGATGATTTCATAGAGAAATCATCCACCTGCCTAGCCGTCGAATCAGCGCTGTGGAGCCGTTCGATGCAGCAACTCCACGACAGCAGACCATCTTCGACGCAACGAGGTGCCAGCTCCTCTGCAGCACGGCGCGGTGCGACCATAGCTCCAATGGAGCGTCAACGACATCCGGTGAAGCTGCATTGTAGCCCCGGCGAAGCTCGAACACAGCACCAAACGGCGTCCGGCGAAGCTCCATTGCAGCGCCAGCTATGCTTCCAGCGGCCCGGCGTTGCTCCATTGCAACACCGGCGGCGCTCCCAACAGCTTCAACGCAACATCATCAGAGTTTCAGCACCTCCGTCGGCCAGTCGCCGGGGTCACCGTCGCAGCACCAGCAACTTCCATTGCAACTCTGGGGGTGCTCCCAATAGCTTCAGTGAGAATTCCCTCGGACGGGAATCTCCCCGCAACACCGGCCGCTCCCGCGGCGTCGACGATGCTGCATCGGTATGCTCTGCAGCACTAGGCGCTCACCGGCAGCACCGTCGCGCTTCTCAACACCGGCAGCAGCAAGGCCGCGCCAGGAACTGCAGGTCGACGCGGGGTGCTGCAGCCTGCAGGTCGCAGACGAGGGCTGATGGTGGAGATGTGGGGCAGCTTGCTCTGACGAGGGTAATCGCGAAGTGGTGGATGGATGTTGCGTCGAGACGGAGGTAGGAGAGGATGGAGAGAAAGGGGATCTTGCTCCATCGCTGGTAGGGGAAAATGGAACGAGCCACTCGCTAGGGATAAGGCAAAAAATCCTATACGACCGGGTTGTACGGACCCGGTCGTGAGACCCACTCCAGCGCTCGCCAACTGTCCGTCCGAATCATAACGCAACAGGCGTCTCCTGTTTCCAAATCACACTCCTTATCTCCTCCAACGCCCCCAAAATCCAGCCGCTGGTCATGCCATTCTCGCCACCGCCTGACGGCACGGCGCACCCGCACCACTTTCCCCTGGGAGCCTCGCCGCCAACAGTGCCGGGCGCGGTGGTGCCTCACGCCCCCGCCACGTTCCCCCTTCCCTGTTTGCAAATCCAGATTGAATCTCGAACCATTTATTCTGCAGGATATGCTTGTACTGAAATTATTATCTTATACATTGACAGAGCATGGAAGAACCAAAAGGAAGTTGATCAGGAGGATGGCAAGAGGAAGACAAGAACCAAATTAAAGTTTGTTGCTGTGCATGTCTGTATCGATCAAGATTCAGTGCTATGTAGAAATGTCCCTGAGATTTGTTTCACTCAACGAGACCAAACAATCAGGAACACAAGTAGGATAGTTGATGCTTTTTTCATTTTTCTTGTGATAAAAAGGAATCTTCATCTGCCAAGAATACGACCTACAAGCATGTATGCCTAATTGCCTATGTGCTGATTTAACAAGCTCACATACATGTCCATTTCTGAAAATAGTTTACCCATCCTCAAACATATAATTTGTGTGTTTTTGCTTTCCATTATATTGAGAAAAACATAAGTTTCATTGGACCTTTTATTCATTCAGGAGCTCTAAATGATACCGTTGTATTGGCAACATATTCAGTCATTTCGGATGAACTTTCACAGTCATTCTGGACTGTCCATGCCAAATTGTTGGTGTGTGCTGTAAAAAACTGAAAAAAGGCAGTTCATGTTTATTTTTCTTCTGAATTTTGTTCCCTATAAGATCTGGCCTACTGTATACTCTTGGGATAAATGAGTGGTGACATTTGTTGTTGTCCACTATTTTCTTTGCAATTTCCCTGATATGTTGTCAACAATTTGGCGTGAACATTCCAGGTTTGTTAGAGACAAATTCATAAGGTTTGACGATGCATGTTGGCCAATTGTCAGGTAACAAAGCAAGCATATAGCTACAGAACAAAAGGATATAGTCATTTTTATGTTCCAACAAGTAAATGGTAGCGACAGAGTGGCACCCATCCAACAAAGGATTTGAGGCAGATCAATACCCTTATGCCAATATACATGGTTCAGTTCTGAACCATGCACACAATCTAAATACAGACATCAGCAGTTCACTTTTTTGTTACTGAAAACCCTCAGGGCCTCACCTATCCATGATGGTTGAAAGAAGTAGTAGAGAAAGATACCACACAAGCTGTTACAAAAAAGTACAGAGATCCAAAGGTACGGCATCACCTAATCGAATTTACAGTGACAAGTACCACCACAAAACTTATTGCTGGACCTATACATCACACATTGATCTTCACATCCATGCCCTTGACAATAAAGGGGATAAATCGCGTGATGGATGGGCTGGAGTTTGTTGCCATGGCCGATTACGCAGCGTCGATCACCAGGATGCCCGATGGATAGCCGTTGTGCCAGCTCCGAGGTGTCGTGCGGCCGCCGTCCACAAGACCTCATGCAGTTCGTCGCCATGGCTGACTTCGCGCATGACGGAGCAGATGGATGGGTAGCCCGTGGTGGTACATCGAGGACGACGTGCCGCTACACTGCCGCCGCCGTGTCGTCAGGCGGTGGCGAGAATGGCATGACCAGCGGCTGGATTTTGGGGGCGTTGGAGGAGATAAGGAAGGTGATTTGAAAACAGGAGACGCATGTTGCGTTATGATTCGGACGGACAGTTGGCGAGCTCTGGAGTGGGTCTCACGACCGGGTCCGTACAACCCGGTCGTATAGGATTTGATAAGAGACTGTGCGGGTGCGTGACGTGGCCCACAAGGACGCGTGGCGGCCGGGCGACGGGCTGGAATTGGACGGCAGGACAGGCTCTCCTCAGATTTGGAAAAGAGACACTAGCTAGGGACGGTTTCATCTCATCAAAAATAAAACTTTAGAGACGGTTTGAGCCTAGCACGTAGGTAGAACCACACGAGTCACGAACTCACGATTCACGTCACGTAGTACATGTAACCGGGCTGGAATCGGACTCGGGCCACCATCTATATGTACACGGCGTACTCCCAAGGAACCGGACAGCTAAGAAGCTGCGTCCATGGCGACGGCGAGGAGGCGCAAGGCGAAGGCCGCCAGGGCAACGGCCGCGGAAGCCATGAAGAAAGCCACGAAGAATGCTTATGCGGCCATGGTAATACCCGATGAGGAGTCCCGGCAAGCCAAAGCGGAGGCCAAGGAGGCCACCACGACGGCCGCGGCGAAGGCCGAGGAGTCCATGCAAGCCGCCAGGACCGCCATGGCGAAAGCTGAAGAAACCGCCATCATAGCGAACGTGAAGGCCGAGGAAGCCAAGAAGGCAACAGAAGCCTACCGCGAGGTGTGCCGGCAGGAGGACGCCGAAGCGGAGTGGGCGCAGTGCGAGGAGGAGCTCTTCGCCGCCCAGTTCCGACGCTACTGGAACAAGCTCGTCGCCCGCCCCGGCGTCACCTTCCATGAAACCAGTAAGATATATATATATATATCAGCATACATACATATATTTGACCAGTTAATTGCTCGTTTGTTTTCATACTTAATTGATGCACAACATCCGATGAACGCAGCGTCGATCCCCGCCATGCGGTACACGCACCCCGCTCCCCAAGATAGCCCCAAGGCCATGGCTACCCTGCAGATCACCTCTGTGAAGGTTGCCGCAATCGATGATTGCTTGCGATGGCCGCTGCAGGTGTATGGCATCATCGCGGCACGAGATGTATTGGATCACAAGCGCAACATTCTTTTCCACCGCCGGAGGGGTGACTGTCAAATCATCACTCAAGAGGTTCGTACATACATACATTCTAGAACAATTGGTCGCCGCGTAGTTTTAGATTTGCTGTTTTTGGCCCCAAGTATCATAATTTCAGGTTTTACCAATCAGTTTCATTTTTTGCTCTGCTGTTGAAGATGCTCTTAATATTAATATTTACATGAATAATTGCCATTCCCATGCAGGATCCGTACCTAGCATTGACACGGGCCCTAGTCGCGCCATTGCCGTGTCGAGGGACCTTTCATACATCGAGGTCTCGCTCAAGATGAAGGGTGCGACAAGAACTAGATCCGAGGATAGAGATTTGAGCGATCTGGTCCTGGGATACGGGACCGGATTATGTCTCGCAGGCGTTTACCCCAGCAGGCTCAGCACACTTGAACTAAAATCCAGTCACATTAATCGCTCCGTGGAGGCCACGGTCCGCATCAAAATCACCCGCAGGCCGTGGCCGGATGGTTTCCCAGGCGTGTTCACTGCCGGCACCGTCAGCAACGATGGCCTGGAAGTCGCCCGTCGACTCTGGCGGCGTGGTCAAGCTCCAGCGCCGCGTCGTCTCCGTCTACATCGAGGGAATGCTCAAGGTTTCCGTGGTGGCATGTCCGGTTGACGAGGAACGGGGCTTCATCCAGAGGGGCGAGGCGGTTTTCAAACCAAAGAGACAAGGCGTGAACCTCCAGGAGATTCAGGTTGGGTCTTGTAGTATGCAGATCACCGTGGCTTGGTCCTGTTTCCGCTATGAGTAGTCTATGCTCAAGATAAACTATTTTTCCCAGTGGTATTTTGTACCGGAGAGTGTTGATATATACAGTCTGATCCTGGATCTGTAGTGCTATAGTGTCTAGTTAAAAAAATTGCTGATGGTATTTCACAGGAAACACTCTGCAAGAAGAATAGAAGATGTAAGAATTTCGTAGAGAACAGTTTGGTTCCTGTGCACCAAAGATATGGCCTCCTTTGGTTTATAAGATATAAGAAACTAATAGAAATAGAAAAGTCATAGAAAATAAGATGACACGTATCTCATATCCTAAGGATAGAAATAGGACAGGAGATGTCCTTTGATTCACAATATAAGAAAAAGAAAATCCATTGACTCTGGGCTAATGTTTATTCCCTATGAAACATGGTGCATAAATAGAATTCCTTTGTATAATATTCCTACAAACCGAAGGGCTTTAAAGGATTATTTTTTCTATAGAAATCACATCCTACGGAATTTCAATAAGATTCATCCAAATCAAAGAAGGCCTAAGATGAGTGCAGCAATTCGGTGCCCAGGCTCATCTGCACCCGGTCCAAAAGAAAATAAAAAACAATACAAGACAAATTCAAAAAATTCCAAACTTTTTTCCCATGATAGACAATTTATTGCGTGAGGTTCGCTCCAAATTTTAGCTCATTTAGGCATCTGAGTAGCTCTCAGCAAAAAAGACAAATTGGATCAAAACAGTACATGAATAGTAAACTGTTTTACAGAACCTGAATTTGTTTTTTTTCTGAGAGTTGCTCAGTTGTCCAAAGGATTTGAAAATTAGGACGGACCTCACGCATCAAATTGTCTACCATGGGAAAAAATTTGGAATTTTTTAAATTTTTCTAGTATTTGTTTTGAATTTGTTATTCAACACGGGTGCAGATGAGCCCGGGCTCAGAAAAGGACTTCTCGCCTAAGATGGGCTTTTCATTGAACCAGGTTTTCTGGGTCGCTCTAGTGGTTTATTTCTCATCCTGGTCAACATATTTCATGGGCAGCATTATGTCTCGCCCACAGCGTGTAACGCTCTCGATGCGGCTATATCTCCCACGTGTCGAAGCATGACTTAGAGGCATAATCGCATTGAAAGCAATGTCGCAAGTGAGGTAATCTTCACACAACCCATGTCATACATAAGGGAAAGAGATACATAGTTGGCTTACAATCGCCACTTCACACAATTACATGGATAAAGCATTACATCATCCAGATACAATCAAGGTCCGACTACGGAACCAAAATAAAAGAAGACTGCCCCAAATGCTACACAGATCCCCGATCGACCCCAACTGGGCTCCACTACTGATCAACTAGAATGAACAACACAAATGATAAGATCTTCAACGAGCTCCACCTTGAGCTCGGTTGCGTCACCTGTACGGTATCATCCGCACCTGCAAACTGGTTTTGAAAGTATACGTGAGTCACGGGGACTCAGCAATCTCACACCCTCGCGATCAAGACTATTTAAGCTTATAGGAAGGGTAAAAGTATGAGGTGGAGCTGCAGCAAGCGACTAGCATATATGGTGGCTAACATATGAAAATGAGAGCGAGAAGAGAAGGCAAAAGCACGGTCGAACAACTATGATCAAGAAGTGATCCTAAAACAACCTACGTCAAACATAACTCCAACACCGTGTTCACTTCCCGGACTCCGCCGAGAAAAGACCATCACGGTTACACACGCGGTTGGTGCATTTTAATTAAGATAAACTTTAGGTTTTCTACAACCGGACATTAACAAATTCCCATCTGCCCATAACCGCGGGCACGGCTTCCAAAAGTTCAAACCCTGCAGGGGTGTCCCAACTTAGCCCATCACAAGCTCTCACGGTCAACGAAGGATATTCCTTCTCCCAAGACAATCCGATCAGACTCGGCATCCCGGTTACAAGACATCCTCGACAATGGTAAAACAAGTCCACCAACACCGTCCGAATGTGCCGACAAATCCCGATAGGAGCTGCACATATCTCGTTCTTAGGGCACACTCAGATGAGCGCTCCATACAACTAAAACCAAACCTCGAGTTTCCCCGAGGGGGCGCTGCACAGGGCTCTAGTTTGGACCAACACTCAGGGGAGCACTGGCCCGGGGGGTTAAAATAATGATGACCCTCGGGAGCGCGACTCCCAAGGGAAAAGAGGCTAGGTGGCGAATGGTAAAACCAATATTGGGCATTGCTGGAGGAGTTTTATTCAAGGCAAACTGTCAAGGGGTTCCCATTATAACCCAACTGTGTAAGGAACGCAAAATCCGGGAACATAACACCGATATGATGAAAACTAGGGCGGCAAGAGTGGAACAAAACACCAGGCATAAGATCGAGCCTTCCACCCTTTACCAAGTATATAGATGCATTAATTAAATAAGAGATATTGTGATATCCCAAGAAAATATCCATGTTCCAACATGGAACAAACTCCAATCTTCACCTACAACTAACAATGCTATAAGAGGGGCTGAGCAAAGCGGTAACATAGCCAAGCAACGGTTTGCTAGGACAAGGTGGGTTAGAGGCTTGGCTTAACCATATGGGAGGCATGATAAGCAAGTGGTAGGTATCGCAGCATAGGCATAGCAAAAGAGCGAGCAACTAGCAAGCAAAGATAGAAGTGATTTCGAGGGTATGGTCATCTTGCCTGAAATCCCGCGAGGAAGAAGAACGAGTCCATGAAAAAGACAAACGGACGTAGTCGAACGGGTCCTCACAAACACGACGTTATCGGAACCAACCCGAAGAAGCAACACCGGAAAGAAACACACAAGATAGTAAACAAACCACAAATGAACATGGCATGATATGCGGGATGTGGTATGCGGTGCATATGCATGATTTGGAAAGGAATGATAGAACCTGGCGTCAACATGGAAATCCAAGAGTGCCACTGGAAAGGTGAGGTAATTTCGGTTGAAATCGATATAAAGATCACCGGAATCGGATGCACGGTTTGGAAATGACAAGCAAAACAAATATGGCACCGGTCTGCGATAAACAGCAAGTAGCCTACTAAATGCATTAAGGTAAATAAACTACTGCACTCAAACATGGCAACAAAATACATGGCAGGGATCCACTCATGATGCTTGACAAAAGATGAACACTGAGTTATGGCTAATTCATCCATTAACAGGTTCAAACAAGCATGACAAAAGTGCAAAAGATAACAGGTTTCAGACTTAGTGAAATAACAACAAATCAGAAATTTATCATCAGGAAACAATGTTTAGAGCATGAAACTACATGCTACAGGAACATATCATGGCAAAGCAAGGCAAGGCATGAATCTACTCAAAGCATATAACAAAAGTTCTTTAGTGACCATGAGCCAAAAGGTGTCAGAAAATACAATTACAAGTATGTGAACATAGCAAAAACATAAATAGATTCAGACTTAGTGAAAAACTGAAGCATGCAAAATAGATTAACAAGTAGGCATGTTTATGAGCTCGATGCACTCACTATGAGGCATTGCATGACAAACTAAGCATACACCCAGCAAATAGACGTGTCATAGAAGCTAGACATGGCAAGAACAACAACATAGCATGCACGGATCAACTACAACAAGCTCGGCAAAAGTGCTAAACATGTTAGCAATCTGCCAGGAACCTTTTATAGCAAATGTAGAGCTCGATTGACTCAAGCTAGGGTGCTCAATAATTGCAAACAAAGACATGGATGGATAGAGCACAACATTATCTACAAAACATCCTTACTGATCATCCTCAAAAGAGGTCCGGATCACTAGGAAACAACATGAACATATGGCATAAAAACAATAACATGACAAGGATTGAGTGAAATTCTAAGTTCGTGAAATCAGCATCATTGAGTAAGCTACTTTGCATGCTTGTGCTAGTCACCACAAAGATCACAAAAATACATGGCATACACCCCTGTAAAGATAACGTGGCATTCTACAAAACACATGTAGAGCTCAGGATCATAGCATGCACACATTAATCATGGCAAAAATGACAAAATGCCATTTGCTGAAATAGATCTGAAATAATCATCACATAGCCCTCTTCCAACAGCATTTCGGGCATCAAGATGAGCTCAAACTAAAATGATGCAATGAGATGAAATGATGTACACGTCGAGGCAAACATTTTGATATGCTACAGGCACGAATCGGAGTTACGATGAGGAAGTTATGGCATGCCAAATTATGCAAAAAAAATAGGGTACGGGGATAAAAGTCAACCGAGATTTCTGGATCTCAGATCTGGCGGGCGCGGATCCCGAGGTTCGCCGGACGGAGCTTCGAGGAGGCGCCGGACATGACGGGGATCGCCGGACTTGGCGGGGAAGAAGGGCGGCGAGGTTGGCGAGGTGGCGGCGCCGGCGCGGCGATGGTAGCGCGGTCGGAGATGGCGGGCGGCGGCCGGAGCGGAGGCTCGCCGGCGCGGGCGCCTCGGCGGCGGCGAAGCAGGCCGGTGCGGGCGAGCGCGGCGTCGGGCGCGGGGGCGCGATGAGGCGGGCGGCGCGCCTCGGGCCGGGGAGGGCCCAGATCGGGCTCCGGCGGGCCGCGCGGGCGCGGAGGAGAGAGAAGACGGCGGCGGGGTGATGTGGCAGCCCCTGATTGGCTGCGGCGGTGTGTCCGGCGGCGGTCGGACGTGTTCGGCCGCGCGGAGGGGAAGAGGTCTAGGTCTATGGTGGATTTGATCCAGAATTTTGAGAGGGGGTGCCTTTTTATAGGTAGGAGGAGCTAGGAGGCTCCAAATTGAGCACGGTTTGCGGCCACGCGATCGTGATTGAACGCTCTAGGTGATGGAGGGGTTTTTGGTGGGTTTTGGGCCAGTTTGGAGAGGTGTTGGGCTACAACACACACGAGGCCTTTTTGGTCCCTCGGTTAACCGTTGGAGTATCAAACGAAGTCTAAATGGCACGAAACTTGACAGGCAGTCTACCGGTAGTAAACCAAGGCCGCATGACAAGTCTCGGTCCAATCTAAAAACGTTTAACACCCGCACACAAAAAGAGGTAGAAAGGGACACCGGAGGGCATAGGAGCGCCGGAATGCAAAACGGACAACGTGGAAAATGCTCGGATGCATGAGATGAACACGTATGCAAATGAAATGCACATGATGACATGATATGACATGCATGACACACAAGCAATGACAAGGCAACAATAGCGAATAACTGGAGGACACCTGGCACATCGGTCTCGGGGCGTTACAACACTCCACCACTACGAGAGGATCTCGTCCCGAGATCTTGAATGGCACCGGAGGGAAAACGGAAGAGAAAGGAGAAGAGGTAAAACTAAGTTGCTTCTCTGACCAATGAGTGAAACCAAATAACCTTGAGAGGTTGAACAAATTGAAAGAAAGAATGCAACGGAGATGAACGAAGTAGAAAACACTCCGTTAGAAAAGAGGAACAAGGAAGAACAAATTCGGGTAGCACTCCTATTGAAAAGAGATGCAAGACTTGATATGATGAAAAGACCTTGAGCAAAAGGCACAACACCCCGAATAAATGGATAGGCATGAAAAGAACATGATCTTTGACAAAACGAGATGATGGGTTGAAAAGAGCAACATGACAATGCCTCCGGAACAAAAGAATAGAAGATAGATAATTGAAATAGGAGAATGGAGAAGAAAATGCCAACTTCTGACACAAAAGAGTTTGAAAAGGCATCTTTAGTATAAAGGTCGAACGGAGTTGTTGGAAACCCAACAACGAAAAGATAGGCTTGAAGTGGGCTTATGGAAAACATCTCGAAATTATGAGGTGAAATTCTGCCAGTAATGGAAACGATAGATTGGATTGATATCAATAAGGAGATGAGACACTTATATCACCGAAAGGATAAATGAAGAAATTGGGTCATATATAAGCACCATAAATAGCAACAATCCTTAGGCAAGACTTTAGGTGAAATATAACCCAAGATAACTCTGATGACGATATTGATGGATTTAAAATACCTCATTCTTAACAACATGTGAATCATGAAACATGAACTCAAATTATCAAGAATGACATAATACCTCCTCCAATGATACGTTAGAAAGAATTGTACTCCGGATAGCAAGATGAAGAACATTTGAGCTCCTCTGAAAAGAATGTTGATGAACACTTCAAAAAGGAAATACATCCTTGATGAACCAACATGTAGAGCCTCCATGAATAACTCCAGTAAACAAAAGGATAACAAAAAGATAGAGAAGTTGAAAACAGAAGGTGAAACCTCGTAATGATTTAGATGTATCTCCGTGATGATATAATTTGCGAGAGCTTGGAACTCCGGAAAAGAAAAGATGAAACAAGTGAAACCGAGAATTTGATGGACCTCCAGAATAAGGAATTAATCACTTGGATGAAAACAAGAATAAGAATTACATTATGCTTATTCTCGTAGAAAGGATTAAGATAGATATTGCGCAACTTGGGAAGGTCTTCAACGAACCACCGGTAGGATTGGGACAACGAATATAATTGATATGATAACGAAGGAAAAGAAATCTTGAATGAACCACCGTAAGAATTGAAAATGAACGAAGTGAAAAAGGATGAATCACCGGGTAAGAATTAGCAAGTGAATGAAGATGCTTGAGAGAATTTAGATACAAGAGAGCGAAGAGATCATGAACTGATTAGAGAATATACTTGAATGATGCACAGGTAAGATTTGGAGAATGATAGCTGACAGCCGGAATGAATAAACCGAAATGATGGCCTTCGGAGAATCAAACTGTAAAGACTTCTGAATTGCGCCGGATGGGTAAACAGAATTCTCACAATCAAAAACAATTATGAGAGGATGGCAGAGAATGGGGCAAGATTTAAAAGAAACTCTTCTTCGGTCTTCAAATATAGAGAATGACGATGAGAAACACCACCATGAATCGTTTAGGCACTCCGGAAGAATCAAAAGTGAAGAGATTGAGCCAACGATGAAAAGAGTTAGAAAGATCTTGGAGAAGGGCATTTGAATGATGATAACTCATTCTTATGTCAAACTTTGAAATGAATTTGAGAATAACTCCGGGAGAATAAGAAGAGTCAGGTAAGATCCTGGAAAAAGACCTATGGGTTAGGGCCCACTCAAAAGAAACACCGTTGAACGATTTAAAAGAGAGAATGCACCGGTTGAGTTAAATGGCTTGAATGAGATAACAACCTCGAAATAGATTGAACTGACCTTGAATGAAAAGACGAGCCTTCTGAGATATCTTGAGCACTCCGGGACAATAGAATAGCGAGAGGTGAATGATTGAGAATTGCACCGGCATGAGAAAGCATTGAAATACGGAAAAGAATATGATCAACACCGAAAGATTGAATTGGTTCCACCGGAGAAGAAAGAGAAGGAAAATGATGAACTTGAGGCTCCGTTAGTATCTTCATGAGAATCACCGGATAAGAACATTGAAGGAAAAGAATGGAGAGACTACACATCCATAAGATGGATGCTTGATTAAGACATCTGACTCCTTGAGGAAAAAGGGTGGGAGGGCGGGAAAATAAAGGCGGCTTGGGACGAATGAAACAAACACCGTTGTGAAGAACTGATAATTGATCTTGCGAATGTTGAAGTGATCGGATCCACTTGAAAAGGAACACGCCGGTTGAAAAAGGATTGACATGATAATCTCGAAGATCGAGAGGGCTTAGTATTCGCATAGGAGTATGAGAACACCGCTTAGGCAAGGTATGGAATCAACATTTGACTTTGAAGCAACTCGAATACCACAATCAAAACAAAACAATGGATTGGCTTGCAGAATAAGCCGGAACAAACATATGATAGAGATTTCGTCCGAAGTTTTCGTGGTGGGGCCTACACGGGCTTGATCGTACAGCACCATCATGTACAAGGCAGTGCACATAACATACGAAGCGTCCCCGAGTCGGCATAGCCAAGGACTCTTTAAGACACAACGAGACCATTGTAAAACCAATCGTGGATAGGCGGATCACTAGACGTCGAACCCCAATTTCATATCATACATCTATCGGAAAGATATCCTAAGAGCTACTTGAATTCCCACTTATAAACTCCCGAAATTTTCTAGTTATGCAATCAGGTGTTGGGGATACAGGGGAAGCATAATATCTCACCCAAAGCTAGCAAATCCTACATCCAGCTGTATCCATTCTTCAAGACATAACCAAGAAACCTTCGAAAATCGTTTACCTCAACCTTCGAAAAGCATCCGTTATACGAGTTATGGCAATACTCCCGAACACCCTCCCCAGTACTGGGTGGCGTCGAGGTTATCTCACCAACAACTGCATAAAAGAGATTTTCGATGTCGGCGAGCTCAGGTATTCCAGAATTGCAACGATAAAATTATGACGACAACACCTCGGAGCTCAACTCCCCGGGACACTGCCACAACCCCTAAATGTCAGGAGGCACCAAGAACAATGTTCTCGTCACAAAACCATCGGAACGATTCCAAGATACCCGCGTGATCCTAAAAAAAATTGAGTGAAACTTGAAAAGAGAAGAGTCAAAACTCTACGTCAGGATGCCTCACCAGAGCACCGAAGGGACTGAGGAGTAAAAATAATTCCTAACTCTTCGATATATATAATCCTAAATGACTCAAAACATTTTTCTAGACTCAACAACGCCAGCGATTCAATCAAGAAGGGAGGGATCCTGAGGTCGGGGAAGGCTTTGATACCAACTTGTAACGCCCTCGATGCGGCTATATCTCCCACGTGTCGAAGCACGACTTAGAGGCATAACCGCATTGAAAGCAATGTCGCATGTGAGGTAATCTTCACACAACCCATATAATACATAAGGGAAAGAGATACATAGTTGGCTTACAATCGCCACTTCACACATTTACATTAATAAAGCATTACATCATCGAAATACAATCAAGGTCCGACTACGGAACCAAAATAAAAGAAGACTACCCCAAATGCTACACAGATCCCCGATCGACCCCAACTGGGCTCCACTACTGATCAACTAGAACGAAACAACACAAAGGACAAGATCTTCAACGAGCTCCTCCTTGAGCTCGGTTGCATCACCTGTACGGTATCATCGGCACCTGCAAACTGGTTTTGGAAGAATCTGTGAGTCACGAGGACTCAGCAATCTCACACCCTCGCGATCAAGACTATTTAAGCTTATAGGAAGGGTAAAAGTATGAGGTGGAGCTGCAGCAAGCGACTAGCATATATGGTGGCTAACATATGCAAATGAGAGCGAGAAGCGAAGGCAAAACCACGGTTGAACAACTATGATCAAGAAGTGATCCTAAAACAACCTACGTCAAACATAACTCCAACACCGTGTTCACTTCCCGGACTCCGCCGAGAAGAGACCATCACGGTTACACACGCGGTTGGTGCATTTTAATTAAGATAAACTTTAGGTTTTCTACAACCGGACATTAACAAATTCCCATCTGCCCATAACCGCGGGCACGGCTTTCGAAAGTTCAAACCCTGCAGGGGTGTCCCAACTTAGCCCATCACAAGCTCTCACGGCCAACGAAGGATATTCCTTCTCCCAAGACAATCCGATCAGACTCGGCATACCGGTTACAAGACATCCTCGACAATGGTAAAACAAGTCCAGCAACACCGCCCGAATGTGCCGACAAATCCCGATAGGAGCTGCATATATCTCGTTCTCAGGGCACACTCAGATGAGCGCTCCATACAACTAAAACCAAACCTCAAGTTTCCTCGAGGGGGCGCTGCACAGGGCTCTAGTTTGGGCCAACACTCAGAGGAGGACTGGCCCAGGGGGTTAAAATAATGATGACTCTCAGGAGCGCGACTCCCAAGGGAAAAGATGCTAGGTGGCGAATGGTAAAACCAATGTTGGGCATTGCTGGAGGAGTTTTATTCAAGGCGAACTGTCAAGGGGTTCCCATTATAACCCAACCGTGTAAGGAACGCAAAATCCGGGAACATAACACCGATATGACGGAAACTAGGGCGGCAAGAGTGGAACAAAACACCAGGCATAAGGCCGAGCCTTCCACCCTTTACCAAGTATATAGATGCATTAATTAAATAAGAGATATTGTGATATCCCAACAAAATATCCATGTTCCAACATGGAACAAACTCCAATCTTCACCTGCAACTAACAACGCTATAAGAGGGGCTGAGCAAAGCGGTAACATAGCCAAGCCACGGTTTGCTAGGACAAGGTGGGTTAGAGGCTTGGCTTAACCATATGGGAGGCATGATAAGCAAGTGGTAGGTATCGCAACATAGGCATAGCAAAAGAGCGAGCAACTAGCAAGCAAAGATAGAAGTGATTTCGAGGGTATGGCCATCTTGCCTGAAATCCCGCAAGGAAGAAGAACGAGCCCATGAAGAAGACAAACGGACGTAGTCGAACGGGTCCTCACAAACGCGACGTTATCGGAACCAACCCGAAGAAGCAACACCGGAAAGAAACACACAACATAGTAAACAAACCACACATGAACCATGATATGCGGGATGTGGTATGCGGTGCATATGCATGATTTGGAAATGAATGATAGAACCTGGCCTCAACTTGGAAATCCAAGAGTGTCACTAGAAAGGTGAGGTGATTTCAGTTGAAACCGATATAAAGATCACCGAAATCGGATGCACGGTTTGGAAATGACAAGCAAAACAAATATGGCACCGGTCTGTGATAAACAACAAGTAGCCTACTAAATGCATTAAGATAAATAAACTACTGCACTCAAACATGGCAACAAAATAAATGGCAGGGATCCACTAACAGGTTGAAAAGATGAACACTTAGCTACGGCTAATTCATCCATTAACAGGTTCAAACAAGCATGGCAAAAGTGGAAAAGATATCAGGTTTCAGACTTGGTGAAATAACAACAAATAAGGAATTTATCATCAGGAAGCAATGTTTAGAGCATGAAAACTACATGCTGCAGGAACATATCATGGCAAAGCAAGGCATGGCATTAAGCTACTCAAAGCATATAACAAAAGTCCCTTAGTGATCATGAGCCAAAAGGGGTCAGAAAATACAATTACAAGCATGTGAACATAGCAAAAATATAAACAGATTCAGACTTAGTGAAAAACTGGAGCATGCAAAACAGATTAACAAGTAGGCATGTTTACGAGCTCGATGCACTCACTACGAGGAATTGCATGAAAAACTAAGCATACACCCAGCAAATATACATGGCATAGAAGCTAGACATGGCAAGAACAACAACATAGCATGCACGGATCAACTACAACAAGCTCGGCAAAAGTGCTAAACATGTTAGCAATCTGCCAGGAACATTTTATTGCAAAAGTAGAGCTTGATCTACTCAAGCTAGGTTGCTCCATAATTGCAAACAAAGACATAGATGGATAGTGCATAACATTATCTACAAAACATCCTTACTGATAATCCTAAAAAGAGGCACGGATCACTAGGAAACAACATGAACATATGGCATAAAAACAATAACAGGACAAGGACTTAGTGAAATTCTAAGTCCCCGAAATCAACATCATTGAGTAAGATACTTTGCATGCTTGTGCTACTCACCACAAAGATCACAAAAATACATGGCATACACCTCTGTAAAGATAACGTGGCATTCTACAAAACACATGTAGAGCTCTGGATCATAGCATGCACACATTAATCATGGCAAAAATGACAAAAGGCCATTTGCTGAAACAGATCTGAAATAATCATCACATAGCCCTCTTCCAATAGCATTTCGGGCATCAAGATGAGCTCAAATGAAAATGATGCAATGACATGAAATGATGTACTCGTCGAGGCGAACATTTTGATATGCTACACGCACAAATAGGAGCTACGATGAGGAAGTTATGACATGCCAAAGTATGCAAAAAAATTAGGGTTTGGGGATAAAAGTCAACTGAGATTTCTGAATCTCATATCTGGCGGGCGTGGATCCCGAGGTTCGCCGGACGGAGCTTCGAGGAGGCGCCGGACTTGAAGGGGATCACCGGACTTGGCGGGGAAGAAGGACGGCAAGGTGGCGGCACCGGCGCGGCGATGGCAGCGCGGTCGGAGATGGTGGGCGGCGACCGGAGCGGAGGCTCACCGGCGCGGGCTCGTCGGCGGCGGCGAAGCAGGACGGCGCGGGCAACGGCCGGTGCGGGCGAGCCC
>NC_041392.1:10301574-10302793 GCF_002162155.2 Triticum dicoccoides
GTCGGGCGCGGGGGCGCGATGAGGCAGGCGGCGGGCCTCGGGCCGGGAAGGGCCCGGATCGGGCTCAGGCGGGCCGCGCGGGCGCGGAGGAGAGAGAAGACGGCGGCGGGGTGATGTGGCAGCCCCTGGTTGGCTGCAGCAGTGTGTCCGGCGGCGGTCGGACGTGTCCGGCCGCGCGGAGGGGAAGAGGTCTAGGTCTAGGGTGGATTTGATCCGGAATTTCGAGAGTGGATGCCTTTTTATAGGTAGGAAGAGCTAGGAGGCGCCAAATTGAGCACGGTTTGCGGCCACGCGATCGTGATTGAACGCTCTAGGTGATGGAGGGGTTTTTGGTGGGTTTTGGGCCAATTTGGAGAGGTGTTGGGCTGCAACACACACGAGGCATTTTCGGTCCCTCGGTTAACCGTTGGAGTATCAAACGAAGTCCAAATGGCACAAAACTTGACACGCTGTCTACCGGTAGTAAACCAAGGCCGCATGACAAGTCTCGGTCCAATCCGAAAACGTTTAACACCCACACACGAAAGGAGGTAGAAAGGGACACCGGAGGGCATAGGAGCGCCGGAATGCAAAACGGACAACGGAGAAAATGCTCGAATGCATGAGACGAACACGTATGCAAAAGAAATGCATATGATGACATGATATGACATGCATGACACGCAAGCAATGACAAGGCAACAATAGCGAATAACTGAAGGACACCTGGCACATCGGTCTCGGGGCGTTACACAGCGAGACCTAGCATGCACTCCCATCAGGCATCTGTCCAAATGGGAAGGCACTGCGCAGGAGGCCATAGGACAGAACCTCATTTTTTTCATGTTTTTTGTTTTTATGCATTTTTAATTTAGTTTATACTTCCAAATATTATAAATATACACTTTGCATCAAACTATCATAAGATGTAAATAAAGAATCTGAAAATTGTGAAGTTTGTATAGGAAAAATATTTCTTATGTGTATGAAAAACTTATACAAAAAATATGCAATGTCAATGAAAAAAGTTGATCATGTATATAAAAACAATCATCAAGCAGTTGATAAATTTTAATGATATGTTAAAAAATGTTAATAAACCATTTAAAATTGTTAGCTGTGTACATAAAAATTGTTTGTCATGTATACAAAATAAAATAATATGTATGAAAAATGTTGATAATGTATTTTAAAAGAATTAAACGTGTATAAAAATATGTCGCTGATATATAGAATGTAC
>NC_041392.1:10303671-10306825 GCF_002162155.2 Triticum dicoccoides
AAAAATATTTCAGATACATGATTAACAAAAAATATAAGTTTAGCAAGATGTTAGTCATGTATATAAAAAAGTTAAATGTGTGCATAAAATGTGTTTCAGATGTATAGAAAAAATGTTGAATGTGTAACGAAAAAAGTTGACATGTGTTGAACAAGAAATAAACTGATTAAAACCAATTAAACCCAATAAAATAGAGAAAGAAAACAAGAAAATAAAACAAAAACCAATTCAAAAAAATGAAAACAGTGAAAACTAAGAAAGAAATAAGGAAAACTGATGAACACCAAGAAAGAAAGAAAAGGCAAAAAAAATGGTGAAAACTGACCAAGAAAAAAGAAACAAAAGAATAAACTACTTAAACTCATGAAAGAAATGATGAAAACTGATAAAAAAAGGAAACTAGATAAAAGCAATGAAGAAACAGAGAAACCCGAAAAGAAAAGAAAAACAGGAGAAAAATGGAAGAAGCGGGCGTGTAGGGGACCTCCTATTTAGAGCCCGACATGCCGGTTAACCAGCCAACGCATACTATCTTCACATATTCAAAAATTCATGATTTTGAAATGAAACGTTCAAAATCAAAAAATGCTCATAGTTATAAATATAAAAAATTGGTACTTTCTATGAGAATGGATAAATAGAAATGGGTACATCCTCTTTCTCTTTTTGGTGTACTAAAAAAATATTCATGAATTTGAACGAATGTTTACAAATTCAAAAAAATGGTCACAATTTATTTTTAAACAATCACAAAATTAAAAAAATGTTTATGAATTACCCAAAGAGTTCAAGAAATGAAAAATAATAATGCATTTAAAAATGTCATGCATTTCCAAAAAAATGTTTTGTAAAACAAATGTACATGAATTTCTGAAAAATTCCCAAATTCCAAAAGATGATCGTCACCTAAAAAAATGGTCACCAATTTCTACAAATTTTGAAGAGTTTCAAGAACATTCAAAATTTCATAGATATGTTCATGAATTCAATAAATGTTCAGGATTCCTGAAAATGTCCACAATTTCAAAAACTATTTTCAGGAATTCAAAAATGTACATTAAATTATGTTAAAGAAAAAATAAAATTTGGAAAAATAAATAAAAATAAAAAATAAAATAGAAAAACATGAAGAAAAAGAACAGAAAAATAAATTAGAAAGGCAAGAAAGAAAATGAATAAATAAGTAAATTACCAAAGGTAAAATACCCCCAAAAACTTGGTTTGTGAAGGTTATAGAAACTTCCCAAAACCGGAAGCGAGCTAGTTGGGCGTTCTCAATTTATACATGGTGGGAAACGGCCCGGGGTGTGGGGGGTATGCACTAGGTCCCCAACTAGTGGCCTGATGCTCAAAAAAAACTAGTGGCCTACGCGCGAAACAAAACTGGTCAGCGAGCACGACCGAGCGTCTCGAACGATCAAACAGCTGGAAAGAAAGACGACAATTGCCCGGCCCAGTAGCTGCAAGTGGAGGAAAACTAGGCGAGAAGCGAGATTTAGTCGCAACGATATTTCCGCAGGCAGCTTATATTCTACTGGTGCCCACTGCAACGCCTAGTGGGCGTGCCCATGAAGGCCCAGCGCAAGGAATATATTACATCGTGAAAAAACACCAAAATAAGAAGCTGCCGCGTGGAATCAAAATCATGCCTTACATTCCTGCAGGTGTTTGGATAACCACTGTAGCATCCCATTGAAAGTCACTGAGGGAAGCACTAATTGTTTAAGAATAACTATAGCCGCTCATACGTGATTTTCTTTAAGAAAAAATAAACAAATTTTTACACTTCATAGATTTCATAAAAAGTTCATGAACATGCAAAAAAGGTGCCATATTCAAAAAAGTTCACTAATTATTAAAAAATTCATGTATTCAAAAAACACTTATTTTTAAAAAGTTAGCTAATTGGAAAAGGTTCAATTTAAAAAAATTATGAATTTTGAAAAAACAATTGTTTATCCATTTTGAAAACAAAAGTTCATCACTTTTTGTAAAAATCCATCAATCTTAAAAATTTCATTGGTTTGAAAAAATTTCACAAATTCAAAAAAAGTTTGTTGATTTAAAAAAAAGGCTCACAAATTTCAAATGAACTTCATCACTTTTGAAAAAATTCATAGATTTTGAAGAAAATTTGCATTGGTTTTGAAAAAAAAATCACAAATTTGAAAAGTTCACGCATTTAAGAAAATAAAAATAATTATAATAAAGGAAAGGAAAAAATTAGGAAAACAGCTGCATTTTTATGGGTTGCATTTTAATAATAATAAAGGAATCTAGCATACTGTGTGTGGTGGGCGACTCGGCTAGTGCGTTCGGTGTTAAAACAGGAGCATCGTGGTTTGAATCACGTTGTGCACACCTTTTTGAGGATTTAAATGAAGAAAAAAAAGTAAAAATGGGTCGGCACGGAGTGGAAGGGGGTGTGCGCCAGGTTGCAAAGTGAGCTGTAAGGGGCGCTCAAGGCCGTGACAAAATATCGCTTGTTGGTTGGCAAGTAGAAACTGGTGGCCCGCCCATCTGTTGATTTTACATGAGCCCCAAAACTTCCCTATGAAAAACCTGAGCGCCAAAACAAGCACATATATCCACTCACTTTTTTCCTCCTTTCGAATTCAAATAGGCCGACCTGAGGATTTAAATGAAGAAACCAAAGAAGTAAATATAGGCCGGTCCAGAGTGGAAGGGGATGTGCGCCAAGTTGCAAAATGAACTGTAAGGGGTGCTTAAGGCACTGACAAAATATTGCTTGTTGGTTGGTAGGCAGAAACTGGCGGCCCGGCCCATCCGTTCATTTTACGTGAGCCCCAAAACTTCCCTATAAAAAACATGAGTGCCAGAACAAGCAAACGTATCCACTCACTTTTTTCCCCTTTTGAATTCGAATGAAGTGTGGCCTAGGCGACCTAGAGAATAGCGTGAAATTGCTTGTCCGTCACCAGTCACCACTATTACCAAACCGGCCTAGGATCATCAAAAAATGGAAAGCAAACGTATCCACTCACTCTTTTCTCCTTTTGAATTCGAATGAAGTGTGGCCTAGGCGACCTAGTGAATAGCGCGAAATTGCTTGTCCGTCATCGGTCACCACTATTACCAAACCGGCCTAGGATCATCAAAAAATGGAAAGCAAACGTATCCACTCACTTTTTCC
>NC_041392.1:10307022-10308034 GCF_002162155.2 Triticum dicoccoides
TCCCCCTTTTGAATTCGAATGAAGTGTGGCCCAGGCAACCTAGAGAATAGCGTGAAATTGCTTGTCCGTCACCGGTCACCACTATTACCAAACCGGCCTAGGATCATCAAAAAATGGAAAGCAAAGGTATCCACTCACTTTTTCCCCTTTTGAATTCGAATGAAGTGTGGCCCAGGCGACCTAGAGAATAGCGCGAAATTGCTTGTCCGTCACCGGTCACCACTATTACCAAACCGGCCTAGGATCATCAAAAAATGGAAGAAAACCGGTCTGGGAATTATGTTCAACACACTTTCATGTAATTTCGTTCATGAGTCTAGAAACTCGAATACTGAGTCTCGTGGTCTAGCTAGGCATGCAGTTGGTTCAGATCAGGGACACCATCTTTGGACGGGTCACTCTCATGATCCCGGTGTAATACCAGACTATGAGAGCTTGGCTAACTGTGACGCCCAGATAATTAAGCTATAGTGAACCTCTGCTAATGATTTCACGTCACCTCGATTACTGTTGCTAATCTTGCGTTAGTTCAAAACCGGATCGAATTCAAAATCACAGTCAAGCAAAACGATAAAAGCTTTTCAAATGAAAAATCTAAAATGCTCGGGGTGAGCCAAATAATGCATAGGTAATTATGGCAGAGAAAACACATTTTTATAAAATATATAAATGCACTAAAGTGATTTAAACAACAGCAAAAACAATTATTTAAATGTCTTTGGTATTTTGTCAAATACTAAAGTAATTTATTTGGGGGTTAAACATTTTGTGGCAGTGTTATAATTAGTATTACTGATTTAGGTGCAATTCTTTTAATTCACATAACTAAAAATAAAATAAAACTACAAAGAAAAATAAGTAAAAAGTAAAAACAAAACAAAAAAAGAACAAAGAGAGACCCCCCCCTTCCCTGGGCCTTTCGGCCCAAAAGGGCTACCAGGCCACCCACAGGCCGGCCACCCCCACTCCCCATATCTCTCACCCCCCGTGATCTAACCACCCCCACGCACCC
>NC_041392.1:10308648-10325247 GCF_002162155.2 Triticum dicoccoides
ATCGGGGAGGGGGCCGATCTAGCCCCTGGCGCCGCCGCTCCCCAGAGGCTGCCACCGGCCGGCGCCAAGCACCGCCACCCCCAGCCTCCTCCTCGCGGCTCCCAACCTCCTGCACCGCATCCCCGCCGTCCTCCCCATCGGACTGCGCCCGCCTCCCCGACGCCGCCACGCCGCCCCGTCGTCCCCGTCTCCTCCACGCCGGACCTCCTCCCCGGTGGCCTACACCGAGTCACGCCGACCCTCTCCCCGTCAACGCCCGTGAGGCCTCCCCTCATTCCCCGTCTCTCCCTTTCCTCTCTTGCGTTGCGGCCACCGCGCCCCCGACCGGGTCCGGCCACGCCCGCGGTCACCACGCCCCTCCCCGCCGCCCTCGCGCTCAGGCCGCAGCCCCCGTCGTGCTGTTCGTCCCGCGGCCGCACCGCCCGCTTGCGCCGCCCTTTGCCGCTACCTCGGATCGCCCTCTGTTGCTCCCTGCGCAGACCATGCTCGCATGCACCGCCTGTGCTCGCCGCCTCTGTCCCGCGCCGCTCGCAGGCGTGTGCCCCTACCTACCCGCTGCACTCGCTGCAGCGCTGCTGCTGATGCTTCTGCGCTGCTGCCCTTGCTGCTAGCCGCCGCTGTTGCGCCGCCGCTGATCTGCACCGACACGTCGTCCACTGCCTAGCCCCGCACCACCGTGCCCCACCTGCTAGCCGCCCTTGGTGCCGCCCCGCTCTGCCGTCCGGTGACCACGCGTCGTCGGTGCCCCGCACGTGCCCAACGGCGCCCTGCAACAGGCGCTATGGCCTCACCCGGCGCCCGCACCCGTTTAACCCGATAGGCCCCTGGGGCCTATGACAGATGGCCCCACGCTCAGAACGTTTTTAAGAAAAAAGAGAAATAAATAATAATAATAATAAAAATAATAAAATAACAATTAATTAATTAATTAATTAATTAATTAATTAATCTAGTTAATTAAACCTAATTAACCTGCTGATAAATCTAACTATTGTCAATTAGATAACAACCTATGATATGTGGGACCCACCCATTAGTTGAGTGGTCAACGGTCAACTTTGACCGCTTGCATCACGCTGATGTCATGATGACGTCATAAATTCCTTTTGATTTAATTAATTCTGTTAATCCTAAAAATGATTAAATCTTTTAAAATTAATATAAAATAAACCGTAGCTCGGATGGAAAAACTTTATACATGAAAGTTGCTCAGAATGACGAGACGAATCCAGATACGCAGCCCGTTCGTCCGCCACACATCCCTAGCATAGTGAACACGCAACTTTCCCCCTCCGGTTCATCTGCCCGAAAACGCGAAACACCGGGAATACTTTCCCGGATGTTTCCCCCCTTCACCGGTATCACCTCATACTGCGTTAGGTCACCCCTAGCACCGCGCATTGCCATGTTATGCTTTGTGTTGCTTTGTTTGCTCTGTTATTTATTGTGTTCCCCCTCCGTTACTTCTTTCCGGTAGACCCCGAGACCGCTGCCGGTACCCCCGATCGACTACGGTGTTGACGACCCCTCCTTGCCAGGGCAACCAAGCAAGCCCCCCCTGATCACCAGATATCGCCTATTCTTCTCTCTACTGCTTGCATTAGAGTAGTGTAGCATGTTACTGCTTTCCGTTATCCTATCCTAATGCATAGCCTGTCCTTGCTACTACAGTTGTTACCTTTGAAGGAAATATGCCCTAGAGGCAATAATAAAGTTATTATTTATTTCCTTATTTCATGATAAATGTTTATTATTCATGCTAGAATTGTATTATCCGGAAACATAATACTTGTGTGAATTCATAGACAAACTAAACGTCACTAGTATGCCTTTACTTGACTAGCTCATTAATCAAAGATGGTTATGTTTCCTAACCATAGACATGTGTTGTCATTTGATTAATGGGATCACATTATTAGGAGAATGATGTGATTGACATGACCCATTCCATTAGCTTAGCACCTGGTCGTTTAATATGTTGCTACTGCTTTCTTCATGACTTATACATGTTCCTATGACTATGAGATTATGCAGCTCCCGTTTGCCGGAGGAACACTTTGTGTGCTACCAAACGTCACAATGTAACTGGGTGATTATAAAGGAGCTCTATAGGTGTCTCCAAAGGTACATGTTGGGTTGGCGTATTTCAAGATTAGGATTTGTCACTCTGATTGTCGGAGAGGTGTCTCTGGGCCCTCTCGGTAATGCACATCACATAAGCCTTGCAAGCATTACAACTAATGAGTTAGTTGCAAGGTGATGTATTACGAAACGAATAAAGAGACTTGCCGGTAACGAGATTGAACTAGGTGTTGAGATACCGACGATCGAATCTCGGGCAAGTAACATACCGATGACAAAGGGAACAACGTATGTTGTTATGCGGTCTGACCAATAAAGATCTTCGTAGAATATGTGGGATCCAATATGAGCATCCAGGTTCCGCTATTGGTTATTGACCGGAGACGTGTCTCGGTCATGTCTACATTGTTCTCGAACCCGTAGGGTCCGCACGCTTAAGGTTTTGATGACAGTTATATTATGATTTTATTCATTTTGATGTACCGAAGTTTGTTCGGAGTCCCGGATGTGATCACGGACATGACGAGGAGTCTCGAAATGGTCGAGACATAAAGATTGATATATTGGAAGCCTATATTTGGATATCGGAAGTGTTCCGGGTGAAATCGGGATTTTACCGGAGTACTGGGAGGTTACCGGAACCCCCCGGGAGGTATATGGGCCTTAGTGGGCTTTAGTGGAAGAGAGGAGAGGTGGACAGGGCTGGGTCGTGCGCCCCTCCCCTCCTAGTCCGAATAGGACAAGGAGAAGGGGGCGGCGCCCCCCTTCCTTCTCTCTCTCCTCTTTCCCCCTCCCGAATCCTATTCCAACTAGGAAAGGGGGGAATCCTACTCCCGGCGGGAGTAGGACTCCTCCTAGCGCGCCCTCCTCCTGGCCGGCCGCACCTTCCCCTGCTCCTTTATATACGGGGGCAGGGGGCACCCCTAGACACACAAGTTGATCCACGTGATCATATTCTTAGCCGTGTGCGGTGCCCCCTTCCACCATAATCCTCGATAATATTGTAGTGGTGCTTAGGCAAAGCCCTGCGATGGTAGTACATCAAGATCGTCACCACGCCGTCGTGCTGACGGAACTCTTCCCCGACACTTTGCTGGATCGGAGTCCGGGGATCGTCATCGAGCTGAACGTGTGCTAAAACTCGGAGGTGCCGTAGTTTCGGTGCTTGATCAGTCGGGCCGTGAAGACGTACGACTACATCAACCGCGTTGTGCTAACGCTTACGCTGTCGGTCTACAAGGGTATGTAGATCACACTCTCCCCTCTCGTTGCTATGCATCACCATGATCTTGCGTGTGCGTAGGAAATTTTTTGAAATTACTACGTTCCCCAACAGTGGCATCCGAGCCTAGGTTTTATGTGTTGATGTTATATGCATGAGTAGAACACAAGTGAGTTGTGGGCGATATAAGTCATACAGCTTACCAGCATGTCATACTTTGGTTCGGCGGTATTGTTGGACGAAGCGGCCCGGACCGACATTACGCGTACGCTTACGCGAGACCGGTTCTCCCGACGTGCTTTGCACAAAGGTGGCTAGCGGGTGACAGTTTCTCCAACTTTAGTTGAACCGAGTGTGGCTACGCCCGGTCCTTGCGAAGGTTAAAACATCACCAACTTGACAAACTATCGTTGTGGTTTTGATGCGTAGGTAAGATTGGTTCTTGCTTAAGCCCGTAGCAGCCACGTAAAACTTGCAACAACAAAGTAGAGGACGTCTAACTTGTTTTTGCAGGGCATGTTGTGATGTGATATGGTCAAGACATGATGCTAAATTTTATTGTATGAGATGATCATGTTTTGTAACCGAGTTATCGGCAACTGGCAGGAGCCATATGGTTGTCGCTTTATTGTATGCAATGCAATCGCGCTGTAATGCTTTACTTTATCACTAAGCGGTAGCGATAGTCGTGGAAGCATAAGATTGGCGAGTCGACAACGATGCTACGATGGAGATCAAGGTGTCGTGCCGGTGAGGATGGTGATCACGACGGTGCTTCGAAGATGGAGATCACAAGCACAAGATGATGATGGCCATATCATATCACTTATATTGATTGCATGTGATGTTTATCTTTTATGCATCTTATCTTGCTTTGATTGATGGTAGCATTATAAGATGATCTCTCACTAATTATCAAGAAGTGTTCTCCCTGAGTATGCACCGTTGCGAAAGTTCTTCGTGCTGAGACACCACATGATGATCGGGTGTGATAGGCTCTACGTTCAAATACAATGGGTGCAAAACAGTTGCACACGCGGAATACTCAGGTTATACTTGACGAGCCAAGCATATACAGATATGGCCTCGGAACACGGAGACCGAAAGGTCGAGCGTGAATCATATAGTAGATATGATCAACATAGTGATGTTCACCAATGAAACTACTCCATCTCACGTGATGATCGGACATGGTTTAGTTGATTTGGATCACGTGATCACTTAGAGGATTAGAGGGATGTCTATCTAAGTGGGAGTTCTTAAGTAATATGATTAATTGAACTTAAATTTATCATGAACTTAGTCCTGGTAGTATTTTGTAAATCATGTTGTAGATCAATAGCTCGCGTTGTTGCTTCCCTGTGTTTATTTTGATATGTTCCTAGAGAATATTGTATTGAAAGATGTTAGTAGCAATGATGCGGATTGGATCCATGATCTGAGGTTTATCCTCATTGCTGCACAGAAGAATTATGTCCTTGATGCACCGCTAGGTGAAAGACCTATTGCAGGAGCAGATGCAACGTTATGAATGTTTGGCTAGCTCAATATGATGACTACTTGATAGTTTAGTGCACCATGCTTAATGGCTTAGAATCGGGACTTCAAAGACGTTTTGAACGTCATGGACCATATGAGATGTTCCAGGAGTTGAAGTTAATATTTCAAGCAAATACCCGAGTTGAGAGATATGAAGTCTCCAACAAGTTCTATAGCTAAAAGATGGAGGAGAATCACTCAACTAGTGAGCATGTGCTCATATTGTCTGGGTACTACAATCGCTTGAATCAAGTGGGAGTTAATCTTCCAGATAAGATAGTGATTGACAGAATTCTCTAGTCACCATCACCAAGTTAGTAGAACTTCACGATGAACTATAATATGCAAGGGATAACGGAAACAACTCCCAAGCTCTTCGTGATGCTAAAATCAATGAAGGTAGAAATCAAGAAAAACATCAAGTGTTGATGGTTGACAAGACCACTAGTTTCAAGAAAAGGGCAAAGGGAAGAAGGGGAACTTCAAGAATAATAGAAAGCAACTTGCTGCTCAAGTGAAGAAGCCCAAGTCTGGTCCTAAGCCTAAGACTAAGTGCTTCTACTGCAAAGGGATTGGTCACTGGAAGCGGAACTACCCCAAGTGATTGGCGGATAAGAAGGATGGCAAAGTGAACATAAGTATATTTGATATACATGTTATTGATGTGTACTTTACTAGTGTTTATAGCAACCCCTCAGTATTAGATACTAGTTCAGTTGCTAAGATTAGTAACTCGAAACGGGAGTTGCAGAATAAACAGAGACTAGTTAAGGATGAAGTGACGATGTGTGTTGGAAGTAGTTCCAAGATTGATATGATTATCATCGCACACTCCCTATAAATTCGGGATTAGTGTTGAACCTAAATAAGTGTTATTTGGTGTTTGCGTTGAGCATGAATATGATTTGATCATGTTTATTGTAATACGGTTATTCATTTAAGTAAGAGAATAAATTGTTGTTCTGTTTACATGAATAGAACCTTATATGGTTACACACCCAATGAATATAGTTCGTTGGATCTCGATCGTAGTGATACACATAATCATAATATTGAAACCAAAAGATGCAAAGTTAATAATGATAGTGCAACTTATTTGTGGCACTGACGCTTAGGTCATATTGGTGTAAAGCGCATGAAGAAACTCCATGCTGATGGGCTTTTGGAATCACTTGATTATGAATCAGTTGATGCTTGCGAACCATGCCTCATGGGCAAGATGACTAAGACTCTGTTCTTCAGAACAATGGAGCGAGCAACAGATTTGTTGGAAATCATACATACTGATGTATGTGGTCCGATGAATATTGAGGCTCGCGACAGGTATCATTATTTTCTAATCTTCACCGATGATTTGAGCAGATATGAGTATATCTACTTGATGAAACATAAGTCTGAAACATTTGAAAAGTTTAAAGAATTTCAGAGTGAAGTGGAAAATCATCGTAACAAGAAAATAAAGTTTCTACGATCTGATCATAGAGAAGAGTATTTTAGTTACGAGTTTGGCCTTCAGTTAAAAACAATGTGAAATAGTTTCACTACTCACGCCACCTGGAACACCAGAGTATAATGGTGTGTCCGAACGTCATAACCGTACTTTATTAGATATGGTGCGATCTATGATGTCTCTTACCGATCTACCACTATCGTTTTGGGGTTATGCATTAGAGATAGCTGCATTCACGTTAAATAGGGCACCATCTAAATCCGTTGAGATGACACCGTATGAACTGTGGTTTGACAAGAAACCAAAGTTGTTGTTTCTTAAAATTTGGGGTTGTGATGCTTATGTGAAACAAGTTTCATCCTGATAAGCACAAATCCAAATCGGAGAAATGTGTCTTCATAGGATACCCAAAGGAGACAGTTGGGTACACCTTCTATCACAGATCCAAAGGCAAGATATTCGTTGCTTAGAATGGATCCTTTCTAGAGAAGGAGTTTCTCTCGAAAGAAGTGAGTGGGAGGAAAGTAGAACTTGATGAGGTAACTGTACCTGCTCCCTTATTGGAAAGTAGTTCATCACAGAAATCTGTTCCTGTGACTACTAGACCGATTAGTGAGGAAGCTAATGATGATGATCATGTAACTTCAAATCAAGTTACTACCGAACCTCGTAGGTAAAACCAGAGTGAGATCCGCACCAGAGTGGTACGGTAATCCAGTTCTGAAGGTCATGTTACTTGACCATGATGAGCCTACGAACTATGAGGAAGCGATGATGAACCCAGATTCCGCGAAATGGCTTGAGGCCATGAAATCTGAGATGAGATCCATGTATGAGAACAAAGTATGGACTTTGATTGACTTGCCCAATGATCGGCGAGCCATTGAGATTAAATGGATCTTCAAGAGGAAGACGGACGTTGATAGTAGTGTTACTATCTACAAAGCTAGAATTGTCGCAAAAAGGTTTTCGACAAATTCAAGGTGTTGACTACGATGAGAGTTTCTCACTCGTATCTATGCTTAAGTCTGTCCGAATCATGTTAGCAATTGCCGCATTTTATGAAATCCGGCAAATGGATAAACAAAACTACATTCCTTAATGGATTTATTAAAGAAGAGTTGTATATGATACAACCAGAAGGTTTTGTCAATCCTAAAGGTGCTAACAAAATGTGCAAGCTCCAGCGATCCATCTATGGACTGGTGCAAGCATCTCGGAGTTGGAATATGCGCTTTGATGAGATGATCAAAGCATATAGTTTTATACAGACTTGCGGTGAAGCCTGTAATTACAAGAAAGTGAGTGGGAGCACTACAACATTTCTGATAAGTATATGTGAATGACATATTGTTGATCGGAAATAATGTAGAATTATTCTGCAAAGCGTAAAGGAGTGTTTTGAAAGAAGTTTTTCAAAGAAAGACCTCAGTGAAGCTGCTTACATATTAAGCATCAAGATCTATAGAGATAGATCAAGACGCCTGATAAGTTTTTTTTTCAATGAGTACATACCTTGACAATATTTTGAAGTAGTTCAAAAATTGGAACGGTCAAAGAAAGAGTTCTTGGCTGTGTTACAAGGTGTGAAATTGAGTAAGACTCAAAGCCCGACCACGGCAGAAGATAGAAAGAGAATGAAAGTCATTCCCTATGCCTCAGCCATAGGTTCTATAAAGTATGCCATGCTATGTACCAGATCTATTGTATACCCTACACTGATTTTGGCAAGGGAGTACAATAGTGATCTAGGAGTAGATCACTGGACAGTGGTAAAAATTATCCTTAGTGGAATAAGGGTATGTTTCTCAATTATGGAGGTGACAAAAGGTTCGTCATAAAAGGGTTACGTCGATACAAGTTTTGGCACTGATCCGGATGACTCTAAGTCTTCATCTGGATACATATTGAAAGTGGGAGCAATTAGCTAAAGTAGCTCCGTGCAGAGCATTGTAGACATAGAAATTTGCAAAATACTTACGGATCTGTATGTGACAGACCCGTTGACTAAGATTATCTCACAAGCAAAACATGATCACACCTTAGTAATCATTGGGTGTTAATCACATAAGCGATGTGAACTAGATTACTGACTCTAGTAAACCCTTTGGGTGTTGGTCACATATCGATGTGAACTATGGGTGTTAACCACATAAAGATGTGAACTATTGATGTTAGATCACATGGCGATGTGAACTATGGGTGTTAACCACATAAAGATGTGAACTATTGATGTTAGATCACATGACGATGTGAACTAGATTATTGACTCTAGTGCAAGTGGGAGACTGAAGGAAATATGCCCTAGAGGCAATAATAAAGTTATTATTTATTTCCTTATTTCATGATAAATGTTTATTATTCATGCTAGAATTGTATTATCCAGAAACATAATACTTGTGTGAATACATAGACAAACTAAACGTCACTAGTATGCCTCTACTTGACTAGCTCATTAATCAAAGATGGTTATGTTTCCTAACCATAGACATGTGTTGTCATTTGATTAACGGGATCACATTATTAGGAGAATGATGTGATTGACATGACCCATTCCATTAGCTTAGCACCCGATTGTTTAATATGTTACTATTGCTTTCTTCATGACTTATACATGTTCCTATGACTATGATATTATGCAACTCCCGTTTTCCGGAGGAACACTTTGTGTGCTACCAAACGTCACAACGTAACTGGGTGATTATAAAGGAGCTCTACAGGTGTCTCCAAAGGTACATGTTGGGTTGGCGTATTTCGAGATTAGGATTTGTCACTCCGATTGTCGGAGAGGTATCTCTGGGCCCTCTTGGTAATGCACATCAGATGAGCCTTGCAAGCATTACAACTAATGAGTTAGTTGCAAGATGATGTATTACGAAACGAGAAAAGAGACTTGCTGGTAATGAGATTGAACTAGGTATTGAGATACCGACGATCGAATCTCGGGCAAGTAACATACCGATGACAAAGGGAAGAACGTATGTTGTTATGCGGTCTGACCGATAAAGATCTTCGTAGAATATGTGGGAGCCAATATAAGCATCTAGGTTCCGCTATTGGTTATTGACCGGAGACGTGTCTCGGTCATGTCTACATTGTTCTCGAACCCGTAGGGTCCGCACGCTTAAGGTTTTGATGACAGTTATATTATGATTTTATTCATTTTGATGTACCGAAGTTTGTTTGGAGTCCCGGATGTGATCACGGACATGACGAGGAGTCTCGAAATGGTCGAGACATAAAGATTGATATATTGGAAGCCTATATTTGGATATCGGAAGTGTTTCGGGTGAAATCGGGATTTTACCGGAGTACCGGGAGGTTACCGGAACCCCCCGGGAGGTATATGGGCCTTAGTGGGCTTTAGTGGAAGAGAGGAGAGGTGGACAGGGCTGGGCCGTGCGCCCCTCCCCTCCTAGTCCGAATAGGACAAGGAGAAGGGGGCGGCGCCCCCCTTCCTTCTCTCTCTCCTCTTTCCCCCTCCCGAATCCTATTCCAACTAGGAAAGGGGGGGAATCCTACTCCCGGTGGGAGTAGGACTCCTCCTAGCGCGCCCTCCTCCTGGTCGGCCGCACCTTCCCCTGCTCCTTTATATACGGGGGCAGGGGGCACCCCTAGACACACAAGTTGATCCACGTGATCATATTCTTAGCCGTGTGCGGTGCCCCCTTCCACCATAATCCTCGATAATATTGTAGTGGTGCTTAGGCAAAGCCCTGCGACGGTAGTACATCAAGATCGTCACCACGCCGTCGTGCTGACGGAACTCTTCCCCGACACTTTGCTGGATCGGAGTCCGGGGATCGTCATCGAGCTGAACGTGTGCTAAAACTCGGAGGTGCCGTAGTTTCGGTGCTTGATCGGTCGGGCCGTGAAGACGTACGACTACATCAACCACGTTGTGCTAACGCTTCCGCTGTCGGTCTACAAGGGTACGTAGATCACACTATCCCCTCTCGTTGCTATGCATCACCATGATCTTGCGTGTGCGTAGGATTTTTTTTTGAAATTACTACGTTCCCCAACAACCTTTACCTGCAATCCTAAATGCTTAGTATAGGATGCTAGTGTTCCATCAGTGGCCCTACACTCTTGTCCGTCTGCCATGCTATACTACTAGGCCATGATCACTTCGGGAGGTGATCACAGGCATATGATATATACTTTATACTGTTACCTTACTTATGATACTGTTTGAACATGGGGGCTGAAGGGGCAGGTGGCTCCATCCCGGTAGAGGCGGGCCTGGTTTCCCGACAGCCCCCCACTGTTACTTTGTGGCGGGGCGACAGGGCAGGTTGAGACCACCTAGGAGAGAGGTGGGCCTGGCCCTGGTCGGCGTTCGCGATTATTTTTAAGATAACACGTTTAACGAGATCTTGGTATTTGATCTGAGTCTGGCTACTGGCCTATACGCACTAACCATCTACGCGGGGACAGTTATGGGCACTCGACGTCGTGGTATCAGCCGAAACCTTCGTGACGTCAGCGACTGAGCGGCGCGCGGCGGGTTGGACTGGAACGCCTACTCTTGTATAAGGGAGGCTAGGTCTGCTCACCGGCCGCGTTCGCAATGTGCAGGTGTGCAAAGGGCGATGGGCCCAGACCCCTACGCCATAGGATTTAGACCGGCGTGCTGACCTCTCTGTTGTGCCTAGGTAGGGCTGCGACGTGTTGATCTTCCGAGGCCGGGCATGACCCAGGAAAGTGTGTCCGGCCAAATGGGATCGAGCGTGTTGGGTTATGTGGTGCACCCCTACAGGGAAGTTAATCTATTCGAATAGCCGTGATCTTCGGTAACAGGACGACTTGGAGTTGTACCTTGACCTTATGACAACTAGAACCGGATACTCAATAAAACGCACCCTTCCAAGTGCCAGATACAATCGGTGGTCGCTCTCTCACAGGGTGACGAGGGGAGGATCATCGGTTAGGATTATGCTATGCGATGCTACTTGGTGAACTTACCCTCTACTCTCTACTTCTGCTGCAAGATGGAGGTGGCCAGAAGCGTAGTCTTCGATAGGACTAGCTATCCCCCTCTTATTCCGGCTTTCTACAGTTCAGTCCACATATGATACCCTTATTCCATTTGATACCAATGCATACATATGTAGTGTAGCTCCTTGCTTGCGAGTACTTTGGATGAGTACTCACTTTTGCTTTGCTCCCTCTTTTCCCCCTTTCTATACTCGATTGCTGCGACCAGACGATGGAGCCCAGGAGCTAGACGCCACTGTCGATGAAGACTACTACTACTCGGGAGGTGCCTACTACTACGTGCAGCCCGCTGACGACGACCAGGAGTAGTTTAGGAGGATCCCAGGTAGGAGGCATGCGCCTCTTTCGATCTGTATCCCAGTTTGTGCTAGCCTTCTTAAGGCAAACTTGTTTAACTTATGTATGTACTCAGATATTGTTGCTTTCGCTGAATCGTCTATGATCGAGCTCTTGTATTCGAGCCTTCGAGGCCCTTTGCTTGTAATATGATGCTTGTATGACTTATTTTATTTGTAGAGTTGTGTTGTGATATCTTCCCATGAGTCCCTGATCTTGATCGTACATGTTTGCGTGTATGATTAGTTTACAGTCAAATCGGGGGCGTCACAAGTTGGTATCAGAGCCGACTGCCTGTAGGAATCCCCCTTCCACACTCCTTGGCCGAAGTTGAGTCTAGTCGATGAAAATTGTTTTACTAACTTGGCTTTGCGGCCCCTGGGCCCACGTCGCCATTTGGGTGGTATTAGGATCTTTTATTCCTCGTCTATACTCTGGGACTCTGATCTCTCTTCTATTCGGGTTAAATGAATTTTGCTAAATCTAATATTAGGATCTCGTGATCACTTTCACCCGGAGAGCACTTTATTACCGATGATCGTCTGCTACACCAGAAGATTTCGAAGATAATCGCCGATGTTCTCTCAAGACAGTTGTGCCCACCGCCTTTGCAAATTCCCTGCCACTGTTGTATCATTATGGATAACTACATACACTTGCCCTTTCAAATCCCATTGATCTTGTTATTACAAGATACGCTGAAAATTCTCTCTATTGTTCCGAGAATACTTTGTGCCTACTGCCTTGCAGTTCTAAGCCACCTGAATACCCCTACGGATAATTCCTCACACTTACCGAGTATCCGCCCTTCCCCAGTTGTTTATGTGTTTCACTAAGGTCTTCGAAATAGTATTCGATCCTCCAAAAATCCTTAGTAGCTTATTGCTCTGCAATACTTGTCTGCTTGCATTATGGATGCTTTCCATATGTCTGACAATATTCATTAGTATCCTTAGACACTGTCATTTTGATCCTATTATTTCAACATGAGTGCGAATGCATGCAATCATCAGTTGATCCTTTCTAATTATCTTCTAACTCAGATGTCATTTTTGAACATGAGCTTGTTCTCGACCAATCTGTTTGCCGTCAATTGTACCCTTAGGTCTATTGAACATATCCACCCTTGATCAGAGCGTCTGCTCCTGATCCTTCTATTTCGAAATCATAATTCCTTTGATATCTAAGCATCGAATCATTCAGGTGTTCTATAATCTGATGCCCTTGCATCCTTTCTTCAACTGATTGTGTGCCGATGCTCACATCAGCTCCGCTATGGACCGTCAGATCCTTTATTGGATTATTATTCGACAATGTCCTCCTTATTCAATAACCTTGTGAGCCTTTCCTCGGATACATAATGCTTTTGGTAAATTGTATCCTCTGTCTTCTCAACCATGCTCTGATTTCGAGCTGGTGGTATCTAATATTGAAGCTTGTGGTATATGTTTCCACGATACCCTGACGGGTTGAACCTATGCCTTTCTTAATCTGTGTGAACCCGAAAGTTTTCACGGGTCATACTCCTCTGGTAATTCACAAGGTAGGTTTTGACACTAAAATCATTTTTAGCTAGAGCGGTGAATGAAAAGGTTATGCATTGAAGAAGTGGGAGTCGACCTTGAACTTTGTGTTCATGCCCATGGACACGATGTAGATCTTATCATTAAAGCTTCTCTTAAATTAATTTTTCCCTTGTTATAAGTTCTTTTATCTGGGATCCGGCCTTTTACAATCGTGGTTTCGACCATATGTTCTTCTTTGACCCCATTTCACGGGCAAGTTTAAGCACTTGTCTTCTATGGATCAATACACCAGTCCAACCTTTACTTTGATCTTCCATCGAGTATTACACCATGGTACCTCGATAATATCAAGTACTACATAACCTCTTACGAGTTCTTCATCAAGTATTACATTCTCACTGATTCCAATTTTTCACGGGCTCTGAGTTATTAAACACTCAAAAACCGATAACTGAACCGAGTCCACAGTACGGTTCAACAGCTATTATACATATTCATTGCTTACGAGTTTGTACCCGATCACATCCTTCCTACCCTGTTTGACTATATCATTATCGTGATGGATTTAACTATGCTATCTGGTCCTTCTTCCGTAGCACAAAATTCGAGGGTGAGCTAATCTTACGTCGACCTTCCTTGTCTTATCATTTCTCCTTGAACAGCAGACTTGATTTCGAGTTTGTGTCGTACCCTTGGTTCCAATTACCTTTTGCTTCATTATTCCTTTGACTTGATGTCATCGTTGAATGATTACATCTTCATGAAACCTCTCGACAAATGTGTCATGATCATCATTAACATTCTGAGCTCTTCTAAGGTATCTATCGAATTCTTGATGAGAAATACCATCCTTACCCTCGTTGATTTGTGTTATCATCGACACCTTTATTGCCTCCCCTCCAACACAAACTTGATCGTGTTTTGTGTTATACCTTGAGTTCCTTGTTGTCCAGCATTTGATCTTCTTTACCTTGGAACATTACCATCTATTATGTCATCAATGTTGTGAGAATTTCACCACCTCTTAAGAATTCGTGATACAGTGATGCTTCTCGCCATCACCATTCTTTACTTGGTCCCCGTGTTGAGTGAACTCCGTTGTGCAAATTTAATATCTCTAGCAACCCTATTGCTTCAAAGTTATTGGACAATGATTCCAATTTGGTGTGTTGGTTGCCCAATCGCCATTCCGACGTTGGTCGTGCAACCCAACCCATATTTCGGGTGCACCTTTCAACCAATGTTAATTGTGTTTGTTTTCCTTGAGCATACATCATTATATCATTTGATTTGGCAAATGTTATGTCCTTGTTCATGTAATTGTAGAAATCCATCTTTTTGGAAATCTCAATGAATTGGCGCTGAGTCCAGCAGCCACCTCCTCACCCTCTCCTTGATTTAATGATGAACTCTTGTTTCGGGATTCGCTTCCATACTTCATTTCCCGAGGATCTTACAGTGTCATCTCGTCAATTTGTGTTGCACTTTTCTTCTCATGCATATTGAGTCTGAGGTATCCTGACACCAATCAGATCTGAATCTCGGTCAGATTTGATGGTTGGAACATTTTTCCAAGAGTTAAGACCCGGTAAGGTGATGTCATGCCTAGCACACCTGGGCGGAGGACCTATTGTTGTATTATCCTTTTTGACAAGGTTATCCATTCTCCCGCGATGAAACTGTAAGACTTATTCTATAAGTTGTTCCTGATGGATCCTTTGTGTATCCATAGCCTGATCTTTACCTGAATACCATGTCAATGCTATCTCGATGCATGTCGGTGGTACTCCAATTTTCAACAAGAACATTTGAAGCCCAATGCTAAATGTTTCCTGCTCAATTATCCAAACACCGTTGTCATGGATATCATGCTCTGTTTATCCTTGGGAAGGATATACCCTTGGAATATGTGTTTAAACACATTTTCCTTTCCATTGTTCTGTTTAATCTGATAATCACATTTTCCTTTCCATTATTTGGTTTAACCTTTCTTGTGATCTATATGATCTAAGCAGTAATATTCTCCTGCTTTTACAAACACCTCGGTGTACAATTCTGTCAGAAAGACCTTGTTACTTTTGTTGATGACATTCTGGTAACCACCGATGGACAAGAACTTTGCCTACTGGTCCGCCTCGTTGAACGAGCAAGAAAATGGTTCTCTTCTTCCCTCGCCCTTGGTACCGATGTTGTTGCCGACATAACCGATAGACTATCCTCTGACATGCCTGGCTTACCTGATTGTACAAGATGTCACCGACCTTCCTACTTGTAAACCACATGGTGGGCCCATAACCCACAGTTCCACATGATCGAAACCTGACTCTCCTATACACCCCATGTTCTTAAGGTTGTTCCTCGCGCGTGACCTCGTATGTAATTCACGAGCCACCTTCCTAGTGACCTATTCTGGTATCAGAACCAATACTTATTCTCGTTCCTCTGAACCCCTTTTCACGCCCTGTTTCAGGCATCGAACGATTGCCTGCCCGCTTGAAACTTCTCATGGTACCTTATTACTTGCTCTCGATATCTTCTTAAGTTCAATTCGATAGTTACTTTCCGACACCTTCCCCGATGTTATCGACCAGATAGTCGACCTTGCAGAGGTCTGTTCTCCAGGAATGCCCAACCTTTATTCTTTTGTAAGTACGGTGAAATTCCAAAGAAAAGATGATGACTTCATCATGGTGACCTGAAGCAGACAAATGAAGACGTCAATGTAATGGACCGACCTTGTTGAGAATAGCAACCAAGACCGATAAGATTCGTTAGAATTTCGTAACCAGACCTTTCCCCCTTATCCCACCTCTTAAATCTTGGGACGAGTTTTCTTGTAGTGGAGGAGAATTGTGACGCCCAGATAATTAAGCTACAGTGAACCTCTGCTAATGATTCCACGTCACCTCGATTACTGCTGCTAATCTTGCGTTAGTTCGAAACCGGTTCGAATTCAAAATCACAATCAAGCAAAACGATAAAAGCTTTTCAAATGAAAAATCTAAAATGTTCGGGGTGAGCCAAATAATGCATAGGGAATTATGGAAGAGAAAACACATTTTTATAAAATATATAAATGCACTAAAGTGATTTAAACAACAGAAAAAACAATTATTTAAATGTCTTTGGTATTACTAAAGTAATTTATTTGGGGGTTAAACATTTTGTGGCAGTGTTATAATTAGTATTACTGATTTAGGTGCAATTCTTTTAATTTACATAACTAAAAATAAAATAAAACTACAAAGAAAAATAAGTAAAAACAAAACAAAACAAAAAAAAGAACGAAGAGAGAGACCCCCCCCCTCCCCTGGGCCTTTCGGCCCAAAAGGGCTACCAGGCCACCCACAGGCCGGCCACCCCCACTCCCCATATCCCTCACCCCCCGAGACCTAACCACCCCGACGCACCCACGCCCCCCCACTCTCTCTCATTCCCCTCCC
>NC_041392.1:10325400-10329535 GCF_002162155.2 Triticum dicoccoides
CCCCCTTCTCTCGCTGGATTGGATCGGGAAGGGGCCCGATCTAGCCCCTGGCGCCGCCGCTCCCCAGAGGCTACCACCGGCCGGCGCCGAGCACCGCCACCCCCAGCCTCCTCCTCGCGGCTCCCAACCTCCTGCACCGCATCCCCACCGTCCTCCCCACCGGACTGCGCCCGCCTCCCCGACACCGCGATGCCGCCCCGTCATCCCCGTCTCCTCCATGCCGGACCTCCTCGACCTCCTCCCTGGTGGCCTACACCGAGCCACGCCGACCCTCTCCCCGTTAACGCCCGTGAGGCCTCCCCTCCTTCCCCGTCTCTCCCTTTCCTCTCTTGCGTCGCGGCCACCGCGCCCCCGACCGGGTCCGGCCACGCCCGCGGTCACCACACCCCTCCCCGCCGCCCTCGCTCTTAGGCCGCACCCCTCGTCGTGCTCTTCGTCCCGCGGCCGCACCGCCCGCTTGCGCCGCCCTTTGCCGCTACCTCAGACCGCCCTCTGTTGAACCCTGTGCAGACCACGCTCGCACGCACCACCTGTGCTCGCCGCCTCTGTCCCGCGCCACTCGCAGGCGTGTGCCCCTACCTACCCGCTGCACTCGCTGCAGCGCTGCTGCTGATGCTTCTGCGCTGCTGCCCTTGTTGCTAGCCGCCGCTGTTGCGCCGCCGCTAATCTGCACCGACACGTCGTCCACTGCCTAGCCCCGCACCATCGTGGCCCCACCTGCTAGCCGCGCTTGGTGCCGCCCGCTCTGCCGTCCGGTGACCACGCGTCATCGGTGCCCCGCACGCACCCAACGGCGCCCTACAACAGGCGCTATGGCCTCACCCGGCGCCCGCACCCGTTTAACCTAATTAACTTGCTGATAAATCTAACTACTCACAATTAGATAACAGCCTATGACATGTGGGACCCACCCATTAGTTGACTGGTCAACGGTCAACTTTGACCGCTTGCATCATGCTGATGTCATGATGACGTCATAAATGCCTTTTGAGTTAATTAATTCTGTTAATCCTAAAAATGATTTAAATCTTTTAAAATTAATATAAAATAGATCGTAGCTCGGATGAAAAAACTTTATACATGAAAGTTGCTCAGAACGACGAGACGAATCCGGATACACAGCCCATTCGTTCGCCACGTATCCCTAGCATAGTGAACATGCAACTTTCCCCCTCCGGTTCATCTGCCCGAAAACGCGAAACACTGGGAATAATTTCCCGGATGTTTCCCCCCTTCACCGGTATCACCTCATACTGCGTTAGGTCACCCCTAGCATCGTGCATTGCCATGTTATGCTTTGTGTTGCTTTGTTTTCTCTATTATTTATTGTGTTCCCCCTCCGTTACTTCTTTCCGGTAGACCCTGAGACCGCTGCCGGTACCCCCGATCGACTACGGTGTTTACGACCCCTCCTTGCTAGAGCAACCAGGCAAGCCCCCCCCTTTGATCACCAGATATCGCCTATTATTCTCTCTACTGCTTGCATTAGAGTAGTGTAGCATGTTACTACTTTCCGTTATCCTATCCCGATGCATAGCCTGTCCTTGCTACTATAGTTGTTACCTTTACCTGCAATCCTAAATGCTTAGTATAGGATTCTAGTGTTCCATCAGTGGCCCTACACTCTTGTCCGTCTGCCATGCTATACTACTGGGCCGTGATCACTTCGGGAGGTGATCACGGGCATATGATATATACTTTATACTGTTACCTTACTTATGATATTGTTCGAAGATGGGGGCTGAAGGGGAAGGTAGCTCCATCCCGGTAGAGGTGGGCCTGGGTTCCCGACGGCCCCCCACTGTTACTTTGTGGTGGAGCGACAGGGCAGGTTGAGACCACCTAGGAGAGAGGTGGGCCTGGCCCTGGGCGGCGTTCGCGGTTATTTTTAAGATAACACGTTTAACGGGATCTTGGTATTTGATCTGAGTCTGGCTACTGGCCTATACACACTACCCATCTACGCGGGGACAGTTATGGACACTCGACGTCGTGGTATCAGCCGAAGCCTTCGTGATGTCAGCGACTGAGCGGCGCGCGCCGGGTTGGACTGGAACGCCTACTCTTGTATAAAGGAGGCTAGGTCTGCTCACCGGTCGCGTTGGCAACGTGCAGGTGTGCAAAGGGCGATGGGCCCAGACCCCTGCGCCATAGGATTTAGACCGGCGTGCTGACCTCTCTGTTGTGCCTAGGTAGGGTTGCGACATGTTGATCTTCCAAGGCCGGGCATGACCCAGGAAAGTGTGTCCGGCCAAATGGGATCGAGCGTGTTGGGTTATGTGATGCACCCCTGCAGGGAAGTTAATCTATTCGAATAGCCGTGATCTTCGGTAATAGGACGACTTGGAGTGGTACCTTGACCTTATGACAACTAGAACCGGATACTCAATAAAATGCACCCTTCCAAGTGCCAGATACAACCGGTGGTCGCTCTCTCACAGGGCGACGAGGGGAGGATCATCGGTTAGGATTATGCTATGCGATGCTACTTGGTGAACTTACCCTCTACTCTCTACTTCTGCTGCAAGATGGAGGTGGCCAGAAGCGTAGTCTTCGATAGGACTAGCTATCCCCCTCTTATTCCGGCTTTCTGCAGTTCAGTCCACATATGATACCCTTATTCCATTTGATACCAATGCATACATATGTAGTGTAGCTCCTTGCTTGCGAGTACTTTGGATGAGTACTCACGGTTGCTTTGCTCCCTCTTTTCCCCCTTTCTATACTTGATTGTTGCGACCAGACGATGGAGCCTAGGAGCCAGACGCCACTGTCGATGATGACTACTACTACTCGGGAGGTGCCTACTACTACGTGCAGCCCGCTGACGACGACCAGGAGTAGTTTAGGAGGATCCCAGGCAGGAGGCCTGCACCTCTTTGGATCTGTATCCCTGTTTGTGCTAGCCTTCTTAAGGCAAACTTGTTTAACTTATCTCTGTACTCAGATATTGTTGCTTCCGCTGACTCGTCTATGATCGAGCTCTTGTATTCGAGCCTTCGAGGCCCCTGACTTGTAATATGATGCTTGTATGACTTATTTTATTTGTAGAGTTGTGTTGTGATATCTTCCCGTGAGTCCCTGATCTTGATCGTACATGTTTGCATGTATGATTAGTTTACGGTCAAATCAGGGGCGTCACACTAACAGGAGTGATATACTACTCATATCAATAAGAAATTTCTTTTTTTTGGGAGCTCATTCGCAAAGAACTTCAATGTAAAGTGTGCTTGGCTTGGAGCGATTTGACTATGGATGACCAATCGAGAAATTTGCTCCAGGGTGCGCACGAGTGAGGACAAAGTGTGTAGAAAAGATTAGGGTTGGTATGTGGGGATAGTCTAGATCCCGCCAGGCGTGGAACCATGGCTATGACAAGGGCGTTACAATTGGTATCAGAACCGGCCCTTGTTGTTACACGGGCATGAGTGGGTCAGGTGCACGGGCATGTGGCGTATGGCGAGTGTGGCAGGCCATTGTGGCACACGGCATCGCACATACGCCGGACTAGATGCGGTTACATGTGCCAAGAGGGAATCATCCTGATGGGCCGACGAGGATGTCAATTCATTTGAGTGGGGGCATATGTGAGATCCTGGCTTAATATGAATGATAGGCTGCTCATATTAGTAGGGAATTCATTTTTTCTCCAGGAGCTCCTCTGCAAAAACTCCAAAACTAAACGTGCTTGGCTTGGGGCGATTTAAGGATGGATGACCGACCAAAAAGTAGCTCTCGCGTGTGCATGAGTGAGGACAAAGCACGTACAAAAGACTAGTGTTGGTATGTGAGGATAGTCTAGATACCGCCAGGCATAACGGCACGGAACCGGTAGCTATGACCGTGACAAAGCACGCAAAGAAGATTAATGTTGGTCTATGGACACTGGTAGAAAAAGGGCCTATAGTCCCGGTTCGTAAGGGCCTTTAGTCCCGGTTCCGGAACTGGGACTAAAGTGTCGGTACTAATACCTCCCCCCTTTAGTCCCGGTTCAATCCAGAACCGGGACTAAAGGCCCTCCACGTGGGCAGTGCGCAGAGCCCAGTCAGGAGACCCTTTGGTCCCGGTTGGTGGCACCAACCGGGACCAATAGGCATCCACGCGTCAGCACTTCTGTGGCTGGGGTTTTTGTTTT
>NC_041392.1:10329859-10334990 GCF_002162155.2 Triticum dicoccoides
AAGGGGTCAATACATATATATATGAATGAATGAAACTCAACACAAATGATGGTAATAAAATAAAATTGTGAATGTTGTTATTTACGTACTTCATATTGTTCGTTAGAGTACCCGCCCCGCTCACAGGTCGTGTGGCGGATGGACTCGCAGATGTAGTATCCACAGAAATCATTCCCTTGTTCCTGCCACAACCACTTTACAAGAAATAGAGGTCAATCAAACTGATAAGTAAGAATGCTAAATGGTATTGATGAAACTAGCGCTTGAATCACTAGGAGATGCGCGGAACATGCTACTATAGTACTTACTTTTGGGTGTCTAAATTCCAGCTCCTTCGGCAGTCCCGGAACTGTTTTGGTGAATTTTCTCCAAACCCTGCCGGACAAAGAAAACAATTACTTGATATCAGGAAATGAACAAAGTTGCTGATATGGTGGATAATGATCGATTTAACTTACTTCTTGAGGATTTCAGTCATGTCCGCATACTCCTTGGGATCTTTTCGTTTAGAGTCCAAGACGGTTACTACTCCCTGCTCAAGCTTAATCTCTAGGAGAATATAGTGGAAACTGCACACACATGCATAACTCATGAATTACATTACTATAACCTTGACTAATATATAAGGGAAACCGAATACGCACAAGACAGTAACACTCACCTGAAGTTGTAAGGAAAGAGTATTATATCTTTGTTTTGATTTATTACGAACGATCGTAGCAAATTGGCCTCGGTAGCTGCGGCATGAACTTTAACCTGAGTTGCATCTATGAGATATGTGTTAATGAACCCAATAACACCGACTTGTCTTTTCTTCAATTCGGCGATCTTCAATCTGCATAATATAGTGAGGATGATTATAAATACATGCAATGAAAGAGCTAAGCTATATAGAGAAACTTAATGACAGAAGTAGTACTACTTACAGACAGTAGCAGGCGACCGTTGTTTTATCGAGGGCCAATTGATTGAAAAACTGGTAGAACTCCTCAAATGGGACAGGCAACAGATCAATTCCAACGAGGTCATGCTCCTTTTTAACTTTCACATACAAAGTACTCCTCCCCCCAGAGTCTCTGCAGATTTTCAAGTATCAATCATGCAATCTTCGCATCATCGTTGATAGAGATCTTTCATCTTTGACGAGAGGCTTCCCGTACTCGTATCTTTGTATCTGCACCTCCATGGGTTCATAATGTACTTCGTCGGGCAGGTAATCTGCAAGATTGCTATAACCGGGCACCATCCTCGGATCATTATCGACGTTGTGGCTAGGCACCTTGAGCGGGGGGCACGATTGCTTCGCTTGTTCGCCGAGCTGGGCAATTTGTTTCCCAGCTCGTCGTTCTTTCAGCCTTTGATCACTGACAGTACTTCCCGACCACTCCGCTTCGGCCAATTCCTTTCCAATAATGCGGTCATAGTTTCCTTTCGGCAGATCAGACTTCGGTGGTTTTGTCAGGGCAGCCAGAGTGCGCTTCACTTTCACCCGATCTACCTTCTCCTTTGGAGGTGGATGTTTCTTTGCTTTCACCCCTTCAAAGAAGTTCCTCACTTCTTCTCGCGCGATATCGGCGTTCTCCTCCAGGGTCCTCTCATATGGTAACTTCTCTGGAGTCTTCAGAGAAGGACCAAATCTGTATGTCCTCTCGCCTCTGGTTGTACTGCTAGACGCCGACCGAGCAGACGGAGCGGTTGTCTTCTTTACTTGCTTAAGCGGCGGAGGAGAAGGACTACGACGCGCCGGAGCAGCTGGAGCGGCGGCAGGTCTCTTCCGCCCTTGCTGACGAGGCGGAGAAGGAGGAGGCTGGCTGCTCGGGCGCGTCGGCGCAGGCGGAGAAGGAGGCGGAGTGCCGCCACGCGCCGGAGAAGGAGCCGGCCGAGGGCCCTGATCGTCACTCGCCGAAGGAGGAGGCGGTGGAGGCGGAGTGCCCTGACTCGCCGGAGGAGGAGGAGGAGGCGGTGGCGTCCAGTTCGGAAGGTTGATGAGCTCCTTCCGCCATAGGCATGGAGTCTTCAGAGCAGACCCCAGCCGAGTCTCCCCTTCACCGGTAGGGTGGTCAAGCTGGAGGTCCTGAAATCCCTCTGTTATCTCATCCACCATCACCCTAGCATATCCTTCTGGAATCGGCCGGCAGTGAAAAGTTGCGCCGGGTTCAGTAGGATAAACAGAGCCAACAGCCGCCTTGACCTTCAAATTCATCCATTGCGTCATAAGGTGGCAATTTTGAGATTCCGTTATAGCATCCACGGGATAGCTGGTAGGAGTCGTCAAGGCATGCTCCAGCTGAAGCAGCTCGGTGGAAGCCACGCTGCTTCTGCGCTGAGATGGCGGGGTAGCTTCGGGGGAGGCTTCGACAGTACGTTTGCTGCGATTTGCTTCTCGTTCCTCTATCGCATCTACCCTTGCTTGCAGCGCCTGTATTTGGGTCTGCTGCACTTTTTTCCTCCTCTCATGGGATTTGTAACCGCCTGCGTCCGGAAACCCAACCTTCCACGGAATGGAGCCTGGCGTTCCTCGTGTCCGTCCAGGGTGCTCAGGATTTCCGAGGGCCATTGTGAGCTCGTCGTTCTCTCTGTCTAGAAAGAACGTCCCTTCCTGCGCTGCTTCGATATACTGCTTAAGCTTACTGATTGGTATGTCCATTTGATCGTTCGTCCAAATGCATGCACTTCCCTGTTACAGGGTCCAGTGTTCCGCCAGCCCCGAAGAACCAAGTCCGGCAAGGGTATAGTCAGTTAATTGTCTCTGGTTCGATCCCTTTATGAACCAGATCATTCTCAGTCTTGGACCACTTAGGTCGGGCTACGAGGTAGCCACCTGACCCCGTGCGATGGTGAAGCTTCTTCTTCGCAGCATTTTGCTTGTTTGTCGCCGACATCTTCTTACTCTTTTCTGATGTCTTGTGGGCCACAAATGCGGGCCAGTGATCTCTGATCTTCTCATATCTGCCGTTGAATTCTGGTGTCTCATTATTTTCGACAAACTTATTCAGCTCTTTCTTCCACCTCCTGAATAGTTCTGCCATCCTCTTCAGAGCAAAAGACTTGATTAATTTCTCTTTAACTGGGTTCTCTGGATTATCCTCAGGCGGTAGGGTGAAATTTGACTTCAGCTCAGTCCAAAGATCATTTTTCTGCATATCATTGACATAAGACACCTCGGGGTCTTCTGTAGCCGGCTTAAACCATTGCTGGATGCTTATCGGGATCTTGTCCCTAACCAGAACCCCGCACTGAGCAACAAATGCGCTCTTTGTCCGGAGGGGTTCAATAGGTTGGCCGCCGGGCGCGATTGCTATGATCTCAAACTTTTCATCCGAGCTCAACTTTTTCTTCGGGCCTCGTCTCTTTACCGAAGTTGTGCTCGATTCGGAGGGCTAGAAAAAAGAACAAAGACTTAATTAATATGTGTACATACCAAAACAATGAATGCATCAATCAGCTAGTCGGCATAGGCTTAACTAATATATATACCTGGCTGGACTCGGTTCGGTCACCGGAGCCGTCATCACGGTCTCCTTCTTGCACCGGCATTGGGTCACCGAAGCCGTCCTCATGTTCTTCTTCTTGCACCGGCGTTAGGTCACCGTAGCCAGCTTGTTCACCCTCTCCTTCTAGACCATCGGTTTCATTGAGAAACAACGAGATGGCATCACTTCCTTCTGCGATTATGTCCCTCAACAACGCTTCTTTTGTTGCTTCGTCTAGGGCGGTGTCCATAGTTTCTACAAATATTTACAACATGGAATTATTATTCAAAAATGACAGATGGATATATTAGTGCCAAACGTAGAACTATCTACCTAATCATAGTAAGCTATCGGGAGGTGGTATATATCGACAACGACGACACTACATCTATGTCCCTCGACGACCCTCGTTCCCGATAAAAAAAAGAGGAAGAAGAAGAAAAATAAGAGGAGAAGAAAGAATAGAGGAGAAGATCTCCTCTATTCTTTCTTCTCCTCTTTTTTTTCTTCTTCCTCTTCTTTTTTTATCCTCTTCTTCCTCTCATGTTCGATAGGATCGCCGAGGGGTCGGGAGGTTGCCTAGTGTCAAGGGATTCAACAAAACCATGTCTTCATCATTAGGCGAAAGTAACATGTGCATGATGGTACGAAGCTCTTCAAAGTTGTTCCGGAACGGAGTCCCAGATAGGTTAATTCGCTTTTTGGTACAAAGTTCAGCAAGAGCCTTCCGAATATCGCTATTTGGAAGGCCTTTGCTGAATTCGTACCAAAAGGCAGATTATTCTATCCGGGACTCCATTCCAGAACAACTTTGCAGAACTTCGTACCAACATGCCCTGGTTACTTCCGGCTAATGATGAAGGCATGGATTTCTTCAATACTTCGACACTAGGAAACCTCTCTCTACTTCCGGCTAATAAGAATAAGAATAAGAAGAAGAAGAAGAAGAAGAAGAAGAAGAAGAAGAAGAAGAAGAAGAAGAAGAAGAAGAAGAAGAAGAAGAAGAAGAAGAAGAAGAAGAAGAAGAAGAAAAGAAGAAAAAAAAAGAGGAGAAGAAGAAAGGAATAGTGGAGAGAAGAGAAAATAGAATATATTCTATTTTCTCTTCTTCTCCACTATTACTTTCTTCTTCTCCTCTTCTTTTTCTTCTTTTTTCTTCTTCTTATTTATTTCTCCTCTTCTTTTCGGTAGAGGAAACCCTAAATAGATAGCAAGTATCGTGGGTGTGAGATACATGTGGCCTTCGGTGTTGGACACTACATCCACGTCCCACAAGTGACGTGGGCGTCGAAGCCCGCGCCACTTGTGGGATGTGGGTGTAGTGTCCGACACCGACGGTACATGTATCTCACACCGACGATACATCCATCGATATCATTCCATACATACATATACATCTACATTATATATGAACACAAAATATCAAAATTCATCATACATACATGTACAGTATATATGAACAAAAATTATAAACTTTCTCCCCAACTCATACATACATCTACATCATATCAATATTTTGCAAATTAAGGAGCAGGGAAGGAAGGAAGGGGGGAGGATGGGGCGGTAGCTACCTCTCCCGGAGGGATCGGGGAGGAGACGCGGGCGGCCGGCGTCGGGGGCGACGGCGACGAGGACGGGCTCGGGGTCAGCGAGGTGAG
>NC_041392.1:10335282-10336238 GCF_002162155.2 Triticum dicoccoides
GGGGCGGTGGAAGGGCGGCCGGCGACGACGGCGAGGCAGGGCGCGCTCGGGGGCGGGGCAGGGGCAACGGCGGCGACGGCGAGGCGAGCACAGGGGCAGCCTGGCGGCGACGTCGGGGCGGGATCGAAGAAACTGAACCAAAATTTTTCACAAGTGTGGCTTATATAGACGGAGCATTGGTCCCGGTTGGTGGCACAAACCGGGACTAATGCCCCCTTTAGTCCCGGTTGGTGCCACGAACCGGGACCAAAGGCCAATTTTCAGCAGCCCAAAGAGCGGGAAGCGGCGGCCTTTGGTCTCGGTTGGTGGAACCAACCGGGACTAAAGGGGTGCATTGGTCACGGTTGGTGCCACGAATCGGGACCAATGCCCCCTTCAGTCCCGGTTGGTGCCACCAACCGGGACCAATGGCCTTTGCTGCCCCGAGTCCAAAAGTTTAGTCCCACATCGCTAGCTAAAGGGCGCCGGCACTGGTTTATAAGCGCTGGTGTTCCTACCCATTCGAGCTCCTCTCTAATGCAGGCTTTCGGGCCTAAACTTGCTACTGCCTGTGGGCCTATTGGGCCTTCTAAGGGCCTGAATCCTGGCCCATGTAGGGTTTCCAGTCGTATTCAGGCCGTGGAGGCCCACTAGGAGGCATTTTTTTGGTTTTTTCTTTTTTATTTCTATATTTTTTTGGTTTTTTATTTTTTTTATTTCTACTTAAAACTAAATACTTATAGTTTTTTAGTGATTTCTTTTTGCTTTTAGGTCACAAAAATTATAAACTTTCTGTTAGTGCCGTTAGTTTTAAATTTTAAATAGTTTAAATTTGAATTTTTAAAAATTTGTGTGAATCACTAGTTTATGAATAACTTTACTATAAAAATAGAATTTTTTTTCTAGTTATTTTTTATTTCTACTTACAACTAAATACTTACAGTTTTTAAGTGATTTCTTTTTGCTTTTAGGTCACA
>NC_041392.1:10336374-10371700 GCF_002162155.2 Triticum dicoccoides
GAATAACTTTACTATAAAATTAGAAATTTTTTTCTATTTATTTTTTATTTCTACTTACAACTAAATACTTACAATTTTTTAGTGATTTCTTTTTGCTTTTAGGTCACAAAAATTATAAACTTTCTGTTAGTGCCATTAGTTTTAAATTTTAAATAGTTTAAATTTGAATTTTTAAAAATTTGTGTGAATCACTAGTTTATGAATAACTTTACTATAAAATTAGAAAAATTTTCTTCTTTGCTATTTATTTTTTATTTATACTTACAATTAAATACTTATAGTTTGAATTTAGGTCACAAAAATTATATTCTTTTTGCTATTGAAGAATATTATAGTTTTATTTTAGTTGATCATAACATAATATTTTAATTGATTGTTTTTATTTTCATAAAAGTTTTGTAGTTTATTTTTGTACCCAAGATTTTTCAGATCCACTGTTTTCATTCCGTACTGTGGGTCTACCTGTACCCCGCCGCCTAACAGATTGACCCATTTGCACTTAAACAAAGGGACCTTAAAATAAGTTCCATAGTCAAGTTCCCATATGTCCACTATGTAACCATAATATGTGTCCTTTCCGCTCTCGGTTGCTCCATCAAAGCGGACACCGCTGTTTTGGTTGGTGCTCTTTTGATCTTGGGCGATCGTGTAAAATGTATTCCCATTTATCTCGTATCCTTTGTAAGTCAATACAGTCAAAGATGGTCCCCTGGACAACAAGTACAACTCATCACAAACACTGTTGTCACCTCTGAGACGTGTTTCCAACCAACTGCTGAAAGTCCTGATGTGTTCACATGTAATCCAGTCGTCGCACTGCTCCGGGTGTTTGGAGCGCAGACTGTTCTTGTGTTCATCGACATACGGGGTCACCAAGGTAGAGTTCTGTAGAACTGTGTAGTGTGCTTGAGACCAAGAATATCCGTCCTTGCATATTATTGAGTCTCTTCCAAGAGTGCCTTTTCCAGTCAGTCTCCCCTCATACCGCGATTTAGGGAGACCTATCTTGTTAAGGCCAGGAATGAAGTCAACACAAAACCCGATAACATCCTTTGTTTGATGGCCCATGGAGATGCTTCCTTCTGGCCTAGCGCGGTTACGGACATATTTCTTTAGGACTCCCATGAACGTCTCAAAGGGGAACATATTGTGTAGAAATACGGGCCCCAGGATGACAATCTCGTCGACTAGATGAACTAGGACGTGTGTCATGATATTGAAGAAGGATGGTGGGAACACCAGCTCGAAACTGACAAGACATTGCGCCACATCACTCCTATTTCTGGATCGATCACCTTCTGAGAGATTGGATTGAGGAATGCACATAGCTTCACAATGGCTAATCGGACGTTTTCCGGTAGAAGCCCCCTCAATGCAACCGAAAGCAATTGCGTCATAATCACGTGGCAGTCATGAGACTTTAGGTTCTGAAACTTTTTCTCTGGCATATTTATTATTCCCTTTATATTCGACGAGAAGCCAGTCGTGACCTTCATACTGAGCATGCATTCAAAGAAGATTTCTTTCTCTTCTTTCGTAAGAGCGTAGCTGGCAGGACCTTTATACTGCTTCGGAGGCATGCCGTCTTTTTCGTGCAAACGTTGCAGGTCCTCTCGTGCCTCAGGTGTATCTTTTTTCTTCCCATACACGCCCAAGAAGCCTAGCAGGTTCATGCAAAGGTTCTTCGTCACGTGCATCACGTCGATTGAGGAGCGGACCTCTAGGTCTTTCCAGTAGGGTAGGTCCCAAAATATAGATTTCTTCTTCCATATGGGTGCGTGTCCCTCAGCGTCATTCGGAACAGCTAGTCCACCGGGACCCTTTCCAAAGATTACGTAGTGTAAATCATTGACCATAGCAAGCACGTGATCACCGGTGCGCATGGAGGGCTTCTTCCGGTGATCTGCCTCGCCTTTGAAATGCTTGCCTTTCTTTCGACATTGATGGTTGGTCGGAAGAAATCGACGATGGCCCAGGTACACATTCTTCCTGCATTTGTCCAGGTATATACTTTCAGTATCATCTAAACAATGGGTGCATGCGTGGTATCCTTTGTTTGTCTGTCCTGAAAGGTTACTGAGAGCGGGCCAATCATTGATGGTCACGAACAACAACGCCTTAAGGTTAAATTCCTCCTATCTGTGCTCATCCCACATACGTACACCATTTCCATTCCACAGCTGTAAAAGTTCTTCAACTAATGGCCTTAGGTACACATCAATTTCGTTGCCGGGTTGCTTAGGGCCTTGGATGAGAACTGGCATCATAATGAACTTCTGCTTCATGCACATCCAAGGAGGAAGGTTATACATACATAGAGTCACGGGCCAGGTGCTGCGATTGCTGCTCTGCTCCCCGAAAGGATTAATGCCATCCGCGCTTAAAGCAAACCATACATTCCTTGGGTCCTTTGCAAACTCATCCCAGTACTTTCTCTCGATTTTCTCCACTGCGACCCGTCAGCGGGTGCTCTCAACTTCCCATCTTTCTTTCGGTTCTCACTGTGCCATCGCATCAACTTGGCATGCTCTTCGTTTCTGAACAGACGTTTCAACCGTGGTATTATAGGAGCATACCACATCACCTTCGCAGGAACCCTCTTTCTAAGGGGCTCGCCGTCAACATCACCAGGGTCATCTCGTCTGATCTTATACCGCAACGCACCGCATACCGGGCATGCGTTCAGATCCTTGTATGCACCGCGGTAGAGGATGCAGTCATTAGGGCATGCATGTATCTTCTCCACCTCCGATCCTAGAGGGCATACGACCTTCTTTGCTGCTATGTACTGTCGGGCAATTCGTTATCCTTTGGAAGCTTCTTCTTCAATATTTTCAGTAGCTTCTCAAATCCTTTGTCAGCCATAGCATTCTCTGCCTTCCACTGCAGCAATTCCAGTACGGTACCGAGCTATGTGTTGCCATCTTCGCAATTGGGGTATAACCCTTTTTTGTGGTCCTCTAACATGCGATCGAACTTCAGCTTCTCCTTTTGACTAATGCATTGCGTCCTTGCATCGACAATGACCCGGCGGAGATCATCATCATCGGGCACATCGTCTGGTTCCTTTTGATCTTTAGCAGCTTCACCCGTGGCAGCATCATTGGGCACATCGTCTGGTTCCTCTTGATCTTCACCAGCTCCCCCCGTTGCACCATCACCGTATTCACGGGGCACATAGTTGTCATCGTACTCTTCTTCTTCGCCGTCTTCCATCATAACCCCTATTTCTCGGTGCCTCGTCCAAACATTATAGTGTGGCATGAAACCCTTGTAAAGCAGGTGGGGGTGAAGGATTTTTCGGTTAGAGTAAGACCTCGTATTCCCACATTCAGTGCAAGGACAACACATAAAACCATTCTGCTTGTTTGCCTCAGCCGCATCGAGAAACTGATGCATGCCCTTAATGTACTCGCGGGTGTGTCTGTCACCGTACATCCATTGCCGGTTCATCTGCGTGCATTATATATAATTAAGTGTCCAAATTAATAGAAGTTCATCAACACATTAAAACCAAAGTGCATACATAGTTCTCATCTAACAACATATAGCTCTCCAGAGCATCTAATTAATTAAACCATACATTGAAACTATGTAAAACATTTCAATGCGAAAACAAATGCGATCATAATCGCAACCAAGGTAACAATTGATCCAACGGCATAATGATACCAAGCCTCGGTATGAATGGCATATTTTCTAATCTTTCTAATCTTCAAGCGCATTGCATCCATCTTGATCTTGTGATCATCGACGACATCCGCAACATGCAACTCCAATATCATCTTCTCCTCCTCAATTTTTTTTATCTTTTCCTTCAACAAATTGTTTTCTTCTTCAACTAAATTTAACCTCTCGACAATAGGGTCGGTTGGCATTTCCGATTCACATACATCCTAGATAAATAAAATCTATGTCACGTTGGTCGGCATAATTTTCATAAACAATAAATGAACCAATAGTTATAAAGATAATATACATACCAAATCCGAATCATAGACAGGACGAGGGCCGACGGGGGCGGATACCAAAACCATCGCACTATATAAGATGCAATAATAAATGTAAAAAATGATACAAGTATCTATCTAAACATACAAGTAAGAATATTTTTCCTTTCAGAAAGAAGATAAGAACAAGAGGCTCACCACGGTGGTGTCGGTGATGAGATCGGCGCGGGTGATCGACGGCGGTGAAGACGGGGACGGGGCGTGATGGACCGCTAAATCTAGACAAATCTCGAGGAAAATGGACCTTGGAGGTCGAGCTTCGAGAGGAGAAAGTTTAAGTAGTGTGGCTCGGGCATTTCATCGAACACCTCATGTGCATAGGAGGTGAGCTAGAGCACCACAAAGCCCTCTCCCCCTCGGCCAGAAAAAACAGAGCACTGTGCTCTGCTCTTGCGCGAGGGGGTATATATAGGCACCTCATTGGTCCCGGTTGGTGGCATGAACCGGGACTAAAGGGAAGCCTTTGGTCTCGGTTCAAGCCACCAACCGGGACCAATGATGGTGGGCCAGGAGCGAGGCCCATTGGTCCCAGTTCGTCCCACCAACCGGGACCAAAAGGTCCAGACGAACCGGGACCAATGGCCCACGTGGCCCGGCCGGCCCCCTGGGCTCACGAACCGGGACCAATGCCCACATTGGTCCCGGTTCTACACTGAACCGGGACTAATGGGCTGAGCCGGCCTGGACCATAGCCCTGTTTTCTACTAGTGGGAATTGTCTAGATCCTGTCAAGCGTTCTCAGTACCAATTAATTAATAAAGCCCATCAAAATTTCTCAAAAAAAAGAACACACACTATTCGCAAAATAGAAAAACCATCTTTCAGCATGGGATTGCTACGATATTTTTCTAGTTGCAAAGTTCGTTATTGTCGAAAGTATAAGGACTGTGCATTGCATAACCACATTGACCCTTGACTTTTTTATGGGAACACTAATGCACATTGCATATGCATCTTTGCTTACTACGTTGACCTTTGCTCATGATTTGTCCTAATATGGCATAACATCCTCTTTATTTCACGAAGCACAAGGGCAACTTAAACGCGCCGACGCACTTGGTCCAGGCGTGTTAGTTTAGTTTGAAACGAACAGAAATGCCGACTCAATACGCGGACGCAAACCCAAATCACGTTCACTCGCTATCTATCTGGACGCATTTCCAACCTAACTTTGGGCCTAATTTGCATCCACACCGACATGAGACGGACACGTCACGTCTCCTCTCGGTGTCCCCCTCAAGCCTGCCTGTCGGCCACCCAACCACCACTGCGGTCGTAATCACTGCCACCCACTCACTTCGGGCCTGCACGGTAGCGTGCGCTGCGGGGGTGGGGCGGCCTCATCCACTTCTCCTCCCCACTCCCTTCCACATCTGGCCACGTGTGCTCCTTGGCCGGCCTACACAAACTCTAGTCCGTCGTGGAAGCCATGGGCTTCTTCAGCAAAGGTGGGAAGCGTGGCAAGCACAACCACGAGGCCGGCTCATCGCGAGGTCCGGCCAGCTTCATGTTGGCGCCGCAAGGGGGGACGGGAAGGTCGGCACGGCCACACGACCGGTTGTACATCCTGATGCACCGCGTGCAGTACCATTGGGAGAGGAAAGCAGCGTAGGATGAGGACTAAGGGGGAGGGGGGAGGAAGACACAACTTTGTGTAGGGACCTGGAAGCAGCTTTGCAAAGGGACGCAGACAGATGAACACATGGCAAGCAAATGAACACGTGGCAAAACGGTGAACTGGTGAAACCGGGCAAAAACAAAAAAAAAGGCTGCAAAACCAGCGCTGCACCAACAACAAAAGCCAATCCACGTGTCAATAAACAAAGGAGTTACTGCCGGAATTGGGAATTCTTTTACGCCCACACCTGTGGTGGGAGCGAAACCTGCCCACACACCTTATAACACACAGATCATGCCATGTCACTGCATGCATGCATGTGGGAATCTTTTTCGATTTCAGTTTTTAAAATGTTTTATCTCTTAAATGAAAAATCCGATTGAACATCCGTTTTCACAATTAAATTCCTCGCGACGAGATCTTTGAAACTAGACCTCATATTAATATATTTCGACGAAATTTTTTTGGGTTAAAAGTTGCCATGTTTATTGCACATGAATTGCCATGATGTCTACACTGAAATTGACATGATATGTTTCAGCTATTTTCTTCTACATTTAAAAGTAATTTTTGACATTTATAAAATGAGGAATTAAGAAACTAGACTTGCCATGAACCATAAACTAAAATTGCCATGATACATGCACTTAAAATTACCATGGTTCATATAAAAAATAATTTTCATGGTCAAAATACTGGAATTGCCATCATCAAAATACTAAAATTGCCATGCTCTACAAATTTAAATTGCCACATGACAACTTTAGTTTAAGCACCATGGCAACTACAGTGTAAACATCATGGCAACTTTTGGGCAAAAAAAATTCGTCGAAACATATCAACATGTGGTCTAGTTTTGAAGATCTCGTCAAGGCGGATTTAATGGTGAAACGGATTTTTAATTCGATTTTTTATTAGGAGATACAATATTTTTAAGCCCAAAATCAAAAAAATTCCTGCTGATGTCATCTGTACACATGTGGCAAAATGAGTGATAAAGGAGGTGTGTGGGTGATGTGCAAGATGCCACACATGTGGGCGTTAGTTTTTTCCTTCTTTTATACATATGCAGTATATGCGGGGTCGAGGCTGGCTGGCCTTTAAAACTCGGATGGTGAGAGTAGTTTCTTTCACATCAGACACCTTTTTTTTAGAATCTTCACATGCAAAACAGTGTGGGGAAAGATGCTGGGTTTTATTCGTACTGGCCCGTTCAAATTCAGCACTGTAGATCTGCCATGATGTCATGTGGAGTATCTCCAGTAGAAGGTGCCTGAGAAATTGTTGACCTAGCAGCTAGCTTCCTTTTCTATTTGAGGTCAATACATCAAGAGTCATAGAACTTACATGCGACGGTCAGTTTGGTGCACAAACTTGTAAAATACGTGTTTCTGGTCATCAAACTTGTACAAAAGTTCATATACAGTCACATTCCATGTACGCAGACGTATCCATGGCCTATGTGGCATGCCAGCATGGCCAGGGCCCACCGTAAGCCCGCGACGCATGGTAGATCTGCAGACTTTTTCTTTATTTACGTATTATGCACCTATTTTTTTAACTTATTGAGCCCCTAAAATAAAATGATTTTTTATTTACTTATAAAGCCCGTAAAATAAAATGGAAAAACAAGGGATGGTCCGGTTACGAACTAGGGACGTGCTCCTACTAGGCTCGGGTTAACAACCACCAAACCGATGATCATTCATGTCTAGGTAGCATAAATAATTTTTATATCATATAAACACGGACGAAAAATCAATTTTACAAGAAATGTAACCCCAAAAAAGGGAGCACCGTGGCTCGACTATGTGACCTCGTGGTCAATGTTAACTAAGATTACCACCAGGTTTCGAAAACACAACATATCCAAATGGGATAAATATTTTTCATGTTGTTATTCCTTCTTGTTCTATGTAAGAAAAAAATATTCTTGTGTTTGTGATATTTAATAAATGTTTATGTATTACAAAAAAGGTGTGTGACATTTAAAAAAATGTTTAAAACATTGCAAACCACATTTGTGTAATTAAAAATGATATGTTGCATTTCAAAAATGTTCGTGCATTCCAAAAAAACTGGTCATGACATTTTTTTTTAAATGCCTATACAATGTATAAAACTGTTTGTGTAGCTTAAAAATGTTTCGTACCATCCAAAAATGTTAAAACATAGTTGAAAAAAGTTTCAAAACTTGTATTTGAAAAAAATGTTAATCATACGTTTAAAAAGTATTAAGCATATATTTTTTAAAATACTCCAAACATAGATGTATACTGGAGTATTTAAATATATATGTGTGTGTGTGTGTGTGTGTGTGTGTGTGTGTGTGTGTGTGTGTGTGTGTGTGTGTGTGTCATAACATAGATGTATACTGGAGTATTTAAAACATCAAAACATGTGTGTATCATATGGAGTATATGTTTCAATACACATAAGTTTCAAAACTTGTATTTGAAAAAATGTTAATCTGGACATGTTGTGTTGATTAACATTTTTTCAAATACAAGTTTATGAAACTTTTTAAAATGTCGCATACCTTTTTTTGTAACACATAAATATTTTTTGAATGTCACAAACACAAGAATATAAATTGTTTTCTTACATCTGAACGTGTTGTGTTGTCGGTGGTAATCTTAGTTAACCTTGATCACAAGGTCACATGGTCGAGCGATGGTGCTCATTTTTTCCGTGTTACATTTCTTGTAAAATTTATTTTCAGTCAGTGTTTATATGATATAGAAATTAGTCGTGCTATATAGACATGAATGATCAGTAGTCTGGTGGTTGTCCACGTGAGACTACTAGGGCACATTGCAGCTTCAAAACCCCGTATCGTTTGTTTTCTCATTTTATTTTTAGGGGCTTAATACGAAAATAAAAAAAGCCAAAGGCTTCTCTGCAGATCTAGATGCTACAGCGGATGACAGTGGGCCCTGGCCACACTGGAATGCCACATAGGCCATAGATACGTCCGTGTACATGAAATGTGACCGTATATGAACGCTCGTACAAGTTTAACGACCAAAAATACGTATTTTACAAGTTTGTACACCAAACTGATCATCGAGTGCAAGTTCTATGATTTTGGGTGTATTTACCTCTACCCGGTGAGATGCAGCTTGCAAAGTGGCACATGCATCCGTTTTCAAAAAAGTGGCACATGCAATGCACGAGCAATACTGTAGAGTACAACACGTCTGCTGGTTCCACCTACGTTTATGTCATTACTCGCGTGGGGCATCGCGTCACGGACATATAGAGTACCCTTTATACATTTGGACCGCCTTTTTTTAAGATGCATATTTGGTGACAAGTATGGCAGTGATCACAACCATTGACAAAGGCCAGGATTCACATGTCACTGCTCTCGTATGTCCATGCGTACACTAGAGAGCATCTGCTCCACCGTATATGCTCTCTCAGTCAATTGGGTATTAATCGACCTTCACAAAACCAAGTTAGCACTATTGAGTTCACACATGTATACATTCATTTGAGGGATAAGTTTTTTCAGACGAAGGGAGTACTATACTAACTAGTTATGCATGGGCCTGCCTCGGAAATTTGTCCAGATCAGGAAAGGATCATCTGGCGAATAACATCCTCGAATCATGCATGTCAATTGATTAATTAACTAGGACTGACGTAGGTGATACTTTGAGAGAGTTACAAAGAAGAAGAAAACTAAAGTACGTGATACTAGGGACTGGAGGTACAAGTCATCAGCAACTGATTGATCATTGATTAATCAGAAATAGTAGTACTGCCTGTAACTATGGTGTTATGTATCTCTAACTCTCTATTGTTAAAGGGAGTTGGTGTTTGTACATCATCAAATGTGATCTCGTCCCCCGCACCACCCCCTCCCCCTAGTTTTGAACAATGTGTACCAAATTGATGATTTCATTTCCTTGTCCTAGTGGAAACCATGTTATGTATTAACGTCAGGAAATATTAGAAAATCATGTGTTAAAATCTTACCAAGATCTCAACTAAGTCAAAACTTTCCTTGTTTTCCTATATCCATATCTAAATCAAATCAAATCTTGACAAAATCTAGAATATGGTGAGTGTAATGTATATGTCAGACACGATTGATGTTGAATCACTAAAATCTGGAAGTACGCCCCTATTGCAACGTACGGTTACTTAGCTAGTTTTTTTTAGTCTCGGGCTGCCTTGCCCACCAACTTGTGGTGCTAACCAACTTCGGGCCTTTTTCAAGTCAATGCAAGCAAAATCACTTTTTAACAATGTACATTCCCCCTCGGTGAATCTGCCAGTAACTTTTTGTGACAATGAATCACTTCTTATTTCCTTTTCGGCCTCTGCATCCATCAATGCACAGTAGATACCAACGCGTGGAACCTAGTTAGCTATAAGTTCCCATGTGTTGGAGGCTCACAGCACTGTACACCAAATCTGGGCAACACGTCGATTTGAGCGTTCCTAGCGAGCCAAGCTATGGGCTCTTTTAAGGTTCAAGCGCATGCGATCTAGGCCCCGTGTACACTACCAAACGGGGCTTTGTTGCACTCCAGTGGGCCTATTTGGGGGTGATGCAGCCTACCAAATGCGCCCCTGCTGGTTCCACTTATGCTTACGTCATTGCTCGCATAGGCATCACACCAGTGACATATAGCATATCCTTATACATTTTGACCACCTTTTTTAAGAAGCAGATTCGGAGACAGGTATGGCAATGATCACCACCGTTGACAAAGTTCAAGATTCACATGTCACTGTTTTCGTATGTACATTACATCAGCACATGTGTACACTACAGAGCATCTGCTCCATCGTATATGCTCTCTCAATGATTGGGTAGTTATTCGGATTCAATATTTTTTACGACTCAAAAGGATGGAAGAATTTAGCACTATTGAGTTCACACCCATCCTATATGTAGTAGTACTACCTTGTTATGGATCGGCCGGCCTCTGAAATTTGTCCAGATTAGCAAGGGATCAGCTGGCGAATGGCATCCTCGAATCATGTCGAAGTGGTTAATTAACTAATACTACTAGCCTAGGCGACAGCACCGTGGAAATAAAAATAAAGTAGGTGACAGAGGGTGCGGTTATAAGTCATCAGGAACTGAGCATTGATCGATCGATCGAAAGTACTTCCTCCGTCCGGCATTACTTGTAGGAGAAATTGGTGTATCTAGACGTATATTAATTCTAAATACATCTATTTTTGTTCATTTCTGTGACAAATAATTCCGAATAGAGGGAGTAATATATGATCAAGTCAATATAATACTACAAGAAAAGCTACCTTTTGGCGATCCATTCTCTCTTGAGGAAGCTGTCAATAACAATTGTGATGATGAAATTCTCTCTCATTTCTCTGTATTGCAATGACAGATGATGAACAAATTGCGAATTTCTTTCACAAAATAAAGAAAGACATCCTTTCTCATTTCTCTTTCGGCCTCCGCTTCTATCGATGCACAGTACATAGAACCGCGTGGATCCTATCTAGCTACAAGTTCCCATGTGTCGGCAAGGACCTAAGGACAGTCATGGGCGACTGGTAAGCCAACATGGGGGGAGCAAAGAAAAGCAAAATAAAGTGGTGCATGCGTGATATACATATCTGTTGGAGGCCAACGCGTGCATGTGTCCGCGTCGATCTATTATCAAACTTGCTAGAGAGAGATCCGGCTGCTCGATCGTGTCTAGCCTGACCATGACACGTCCATGATGCATCACCTCACTCATGGCCCCCATGCACGTCAATCTAACTAGAGATATATAGCTAGTTTCTCCCTTAGTTAGGCCCCATATGCATCTATCTACATCATCTTTCTATCTACGCTTGTAATCTAGAAAGCGAGATCGATGGATGTACAACCTCACCACATCCGGGTTCAGATCGTATTCCGGCAATAAAAGGAGGGGGTCTTCCGCTCGGTTTTTGGCGATGCCTTTATACGCATATTCCCCTTAAAAATATATATTTGATACCTATACTCCTATAGTTCTTTAACAGTATCTTTCCTCTTGCTCTCGAGCTAGTTGTCCAATACTTCCTCTGTAAACAAATATAAGATGATTTAGATCACTATTTGTTTACAGGAGTAGTTGTCAAGCTTGGGACCGATGCATGGGCCTTTTGTGCCCATCTCCAATGTTGGGACCAATCAGGATATACATACATACATGATATAGATCTCCATTTCGCTAGCTCTAGTGTTGCCACATGCTGCGTAGTGCAGACACAGAGATCACAACTTCGCAAGGCTATGACATGAACACATCACCTAGCTAGCCTGCGCATGCTCTAGCTTTACCTTTGTTGCTTTATTACATCCCTGTAGCTAGATAGGTTTGGGTTGCAATGGTGCATGCACGCGTGGGCGGCCGCGCACGAGTACACACGCTTCCTGTTTGCGGTCCATGCATGCTTGTACGGTACATATAACAGCAACAAGAGCTCCTTCCCCCGCAAGACAAAAAAACAAGAGCTCCTTTCTTTCAAGGAAGACCTTTTCTTTAAGGAAGACTTGTATTCTTTTTTGACGGAAAAGGAAGACTTGTATTGTCATCCAATAAAGGCTAATTAACGGGCATTCTTCAAATCATTCAAAACAAAAGTCTATTATCGTGTAGTGCTAATAAGTGTTGCTTTTCATCCTTTTAGATAATAATAATCACAATGCCATAATTGAACAGTAAAATATTGTACTGCCTATGTTTCACATGCAGTGCATATAGATATTTCCAAAAGTCAAACTTAGCAAACTACGATCAAGTTTATAGACAAAATTATCCATATCTACAATACCAAACATACAAAATATGAAAATACATCTTATGATGTATCTAATGATATGCATTTGGTATTCCAAATGTATCCATCTTTCTCTATAAATGTGGTCAAACTTTACATCATTTGACTTTTGAAAAAAACTATCCGCACTACATTATGGTACGGAGGGAGTAACTACTTTAAATGGGTTGAAAACCATCACAATGCCAGAAATAGGGGGTAAAATTGTGGAATTTCTCTTATTTTCAAATTATAGTTTTAATATAAAAATGTTGACGGTGCGACAACCAACACTTTGGGAGAGGAAATTTGCTAAATCTGTCAAAGAATTGTTGTCACGAATCTTTCTTGTGAGGTTGGCATGTTTGTAGTCATAAGGAGAATATTTAGAAAAATATTAGAAATAAATGGCTGAAGGTCAACCTTATATATGCCATACACTCATAATGCAATAAAAATTAACAAGAAGAGTATAAAGAAAATTGTAGCAACAAACCAAATGTAATTTGCATAGATTTATTTATCGGTAAGCTAATGAGACTAAACTTTCCAATCTCTCTATCTTAATTTCTTATTTCAGTCATGTTAACCAAGTCAAAAGGAGCATATGTTTTTACTAGGCGAGGAACTAATTTTTATGAGTAGGAACCATCATATTTCTGCTATTGATAGCTCAGCAGTATATATAGGCCAGTGACACCTAATAGTTGTATAATTAATCTATCCCTTGATTACACTACTATAGGAACCCTTATCAGTGACGAATTTTTGTCATATAAGACCACCTACGCTTTTGTATTGACAGAAAAGACCACATCCAAACCATATTGACAAAAAAGACCACGTATGTTGTGGCGGCAGGTCCGGCAGCTGACACGTGGCACCTGCCGCCACAGCCGGCGGCGGCCGGACCTGCCGCCACAGGTGACGGCGGCAGCTTGCATGTAACAGGTTTTCTGACTCTGCAGCGATTCGCAACGGAACGGAGATGATATGTGGCCCGTGCCGCCAAAGAAGGTGGCGGCAGCTCCTTTTACTGCGCTAGCTAGCCGCTCGTTGGTTGTTAATTACCAGAAAAGTAGCGCTAGTTAGCCGCTCGTTGAATGCATGCAGCTCTGCTCGTTTTGTTGATTGGCAAGAGTGCGTTGAACATGGGCCGAGACTGCATGGTGGAGCAGGGAAAGTGTTAGGTTGTTAGCTTAATTGCGAGATTTTTTAGCGCCGAGTGATTAGTTTAATTCTTGTCAATGAATTTGGAGCTGCCGCCACCCTCTATGGCGGCAGGGCCCACCTGGCCTTTTCCATTCTGTTGTGAGTCGACGCAGGGACGTAAAATCTGCTACATAGAAGAGCTGCCGCCGGAGGCTGTGGCGGCAGGTCTAGCCGCCAGCTGCTGTGGCGGCAGGTGCCACGTGTCGGCTGCCGGACCTGCCGCCACAGTGTATGTGGTCTGTTTTGTCAATACGGTTCAGGTATGGTCTTTTCTGGCAATATGAATGCATAGGTGGTCTTATCGGACAAAAAATCTATCAGTGACGGGCCTAAAGGCCTATCCATGACAGTCGGTCGGCCATCAATGGCGGTCACTCATCATCGGAAACGGGACTACTAGTGATGAGCGGCCATAAGAGCAGCTCACTGGTAGTTCATTCGCCCCTTACCCAAGAGCCTTTCCAATGATGGGCAACCATATTGTTGACTGCCACTGGTACCTTTTAAGGATTTTTTTTTAAATAATACAATTATCATTACACAACTTAACTAAGAAAGAAATGAACGTCATTTTAATCATACATCACCTAAACTCCAACTTAATCAACATAGTAGTCAATATAACATTCATCCTATACAATTATATTGCACATACACATTTTGTGCAAGAAACTAAACATAAAAATTTCAAAGACTGTGGTTGGTTAGCGAAATTTGAAACATCAACCATCTATGATGTGGTTATCCTCGATAAAGTCTTTCCATGGACCTGATTGATTTGCGACATTCTGAACTTTAATCTTGGCAAGTCTTCATCTTCATGAGGGTCGCTCAGACATCGTAGACTCCTTACCATTCCTCCTCTTTTATGAGAGAAGGGGGTTTTGCCAGCTTTGTCATGAACCCTGGAACATCGAACACCTCAGATCCTAACCAACTTTTGTTGGAGATCGTTGTAGAAATTAAAAAAATTTTACGCATCACCAAGATCAATCTATGGAGAGACTAGCAACTAGAGAGAGGGGAGTGCATCTTCATACCCTTGAAGATCGCGATGCGGAAGCATTACAAGAACGCGGATGAAGGAGTCGTACTCGTAGCGATTCAGATCGCGGTTGATTCCGATCAAAGTGCCGAACAACGGCGCCTCCGCGTTCAACACACGTACAGCCCGGGGACGTCTCCTCCTTCTTGATCCAGCAAGGGGAGAGGAGAAGTTGAGGGAGAGCTCCGGCAGCACGACGGCGTGGTGGTGGAGCTTGCAGTTCTCCGGCAGGGCTTCACCAAGCACTACTACTACAGAGGAGGTGTTGGGGAGGGAGAGGGTTGCGCCAGGGGAAGGGGTGCAGCTCTCATGCGCCTACCCACTATATATAGGGGTGGAGGGGGCTGGTTTCTTGCCCTCCAAGTCCATTGGGGCGTTGGCAAAGGTGGGGGGAAAGAAATCCCATCATTTCCCTTCCTCACCGATTGTTATCCCCCCTTTTTAGGGATCTTGATCTTATCCCTTCGGGATATGATCTTATTCCTTCTAAGGGGGGGGGTCTTGGTGCGCCTTGACCAGGGGTGTGGGGCCTTGACCCCACTACCCACGTTCATGTGGGTCCCCCCATGCAGGTGGGCCCCACCCCGGAACCTTCTAGAACCTTCACGGTACAATACCGAAAAATGGCGAACATTTTCCGGTGGCCAAAATAGGACTTCTCATATATAAATCTTTACCTCCGGACCATTCCGGAACTCCTCGTGACGTACGAGATCTCATTCGGGACTCCGAACAACATTCGGTAACTGCACACTAATTCCCATAACAACTCTAGCATCACCAAACCTTAAGTGTGTAGACCCTACGGGTTCGGGAACCATGCAGACATGACCCAGACGTTTTCCAGCCAATAACCAACAGCGGGATCTGGATACCCATGTTGGCTCCCACATGTTCCACGATGATCTCATCGGATGAACCACGATGTCGGGGATTCAATCAATCCCGTATACAATTCCCTTTGTCAATCGGTATGTTACTTGCCCGAGATTCGATCGTCGGTATCCCAATACCTCGTTCAATCTTGTTAGAGCATCTCCAGCCGTTGAGCCCCCCAGGAGGCATTTTTTCGCCTCCTGGGGGGCTGCCGGCGAGAACTCTGGCCTGGGGGCGAGAATTTGTCCACTCATTGCGCCCCCAGGAGCAGTGTTGGCAAGAAGCGGGGGCCGACTCCGCTGCCGTGGTCTCTGTCCGCTCCATCAGGGAGAGCGCCAGGAGTGCGCGCATGGCGCCGCTGTTGACCACGGCTCGGACGTGCTCGAGCTTGGCGGAGAGGTTGCGGAGCGCGGCGAGGCACTCCAGCCTTGTGTCGGCCGGGATGTCGGTGGCGGTGAGCGTGGCGACGAGGAACGGGAGAAGGTCAGCCATGGAGAGCGGGAAGTTGGTGTTGGCTAGCGAGGAGACGGAGAGGAGGAGCCACGTCTTCTCCGCAGCCACACAGGCCGACCGGTCCGCAGTCGCACGCGCGCAGGCCATGCCCTTCCGCTCACAGGCCACGCCCGCGGACGCGCTCACCGCCCAGGTCGCGCCCTCCCGCGGCCTCGCGCTCGCCGCCCAGGCCGTCCCGTCTGCTCCCTGTCCTCCAGCTCGGCCTCGATGGCAGCGAGCAGCGAGTCGGAAGGAGGACGAGGACGTAGCCAAGGCGCGCGCCATCTTATATCGTGGAAGCTGGATTATTACGGGCCATATTTTGCCTTGAGGTTTCCACTTCAAAAGCCGACCTCTCCGCACCGGGGCCCAGGAGTAGCAGCAGGACGCCGGCCAGGGCGAGCAGCGCCACAGCCAGGTCGGAGATCCAGTGGACGTCCTCGTCCTCGGCCATGCTGTTGAGCTGGAGCTCAACCACCCGGTGAGGGCGCCGTGGAGTGCGCGGGCGGAGACGGCCCACTCCGACCGCACGCACGCGAGCCCCGCCCCGGCCATGCTCCGCTCCGGCCGCGCGAGCGCGAGCCCAGCCCTGGCCATGCGTGCCCCTCCCCGCTCGGGCTGTGTGTGGTAGCCTGGTAGGTGATGTAAGGAAAAGGAGAGGAGAGAGGGGAAAGAAAAAACAGAAAGGAGAGGAGAGAGGAGAGAGAGGAGGGCTGGCAAGTGGGCCGATGCATGCGAAAGAGAGCGTCGGCGCCCCCAGATGCACCACAACTTTCTAGGTTTGTGTTGTGACCACCGGCCGTAATTTCGGCGAAATCCAGCGCTTTTTGAGCTTCTAGGGGCTTGATTGGGAGGAAAAATGCGCGCCGGTGATGAAAAAGGCCTCCTGGGGGGCTGTTGGGGGGCCTAGTGGAGATGCTCTTACCGGCAAGTCACTTTACTCGTTCTGTAACGCATGATCCCGTGGCTAACTCCTTAGTCACATTGAGCTCATTATGATGATGCATTACCTAGTGGGCCCAGAGATACCTCTCCGTCATACGGAGTGACAAATCCCAGTCTTGATTCGTGCCAACCCAACAGACACTTTTGGAGATACCTGTAGTGCACCTTTATAGCCACCCAGTTACGTTGTGACGTTTGGTACACCCAAAGCATTCCTATGGTATCCGGGAGTTGCACAATCTCATGGTCTAAGGAAATGATACTTGACATTAGAAAAGCTCTTAGCAAACGAACTACACGATCTTGTGCTATGCTCAGGATTGGGTCTTGTCCATCACATCATTCTTCTAATGATGTGATCCCGTTATCAATGACATCCAATGTCCATGGTCAGGAAACCATAACCATCTATTGATCAACGAGCTAGTCAACTAGAGGCTTACTAGGGACATGTTGTGGTCTATGTATTCACACATGTATTATGGTTTCCAGTTCATACAATTATAGCATGAACAATACACAATTATCATGAACAAGGAAATACAATCATAACCATTTTATTATTGCCTCTAGGGCATATTTCCAACAGTCTCCCACTTGCACTAGAGTCAATAATCTAGTTCACATCACTATGTGATTGTAATGAATCCAACACCCATGGGGTTTGTTCATATCTCGCTTGTGAGAGAGGTTTATTAGTCAATGGGTCTGAACCTTTCAGATCCATGTGTGCTTTACAAATCTCTATGTCATCTTGTAGATGCAGCTACCACGCACTACTTTGAGCTATTCCAAATAACTGCTCTACTATAGGAATCGGATTTACTACTCAGAGTCATCCGAATTAGTGTCAAAGTTTGCATCGACGTAACCCTTTACGACAAACTCTTTTACCACCTCCATAATCAAGAAAATTCCTTAGTCCACTAGTTACTAAGGATAAGTTCGACCGCTGTCATGTGATCCATTCCTGGATCACTCTTGTACCCCTTGACTGACTCATGGCAAGGCACACTTCAGGTGCGGTATACAGCATAGCATACTGTAGAGCCTACGTCTAAAGCATAGGGGACGACCTTCGTCCTTTTCTCTCTCTTCTGCCCTGGTCTATTTTGAACTCCTTCAAAATCTTGTCACGGTATGTATTCATTTGAAAGTACTATTAAGCGTTTTTTATTTATCCTTGTAGATCTTGATGCTCAATGTTCAAGTAGCTTAATCCAGGTTTTCCATTGAAAAACACTTTTCAAATAACCCTGTATGCTTTCCAGAAATTCTACATCATTTCCGATCAACAATATGTTAACAACATATACTCATCAAAAATTCTATAGTGCTCCCACTCACTTCTTTGGAAATACAAGTTTCTCATAAACTTTGTATAAACCCAAAATCTTTGATCATCTCATCAAAGCGTACATTCCAACTCCGAGATGCTTACTCCAGTCCTTAAAAGGATTGCTGGAGCTTTGCATACTTGTTAGCATCTTTTAGGATTGACAAAACCTTCTAGTTGTATCACATACAACCTTTCTCAAGAAAATCGTCGAGGAAATAATGTTTTGACATCCTATCTGCAAGATTTCATAAATAATGCAGTAACTGCTAACATAATTCCAACAGACTCTTAGCATCGCTACGAGTGAGAAATTCTCATCGTAGTCAACTCCTTGAACTTGTCGGGAAACATCTTAATGACAAGTCGAGCTTTCTTAATGGTGACACTTACCATCATTGTCCATCTTCCTTTTAAAATCCATCTGCACCCAACAGCCTTCCGACCATCAAGTAGTTCTTTCAAAGTCTATACTTTGTTTTATACATGGATCCTCTCTCGGATTTCATGGCCTCGAGCCATTCGTCGGAATCCGGGCCCACCATTGCTTCTCCATAGCTCGTAGGTGTTGGAAATATGCCCTAGAGGCAATAATAAAAGCATTATTATTATATTTCCTTGTTCATGATAATTGTCTTTATTCATGCTATAATTGTGTTATACGGAAATCGTAATACATGTGTGAATAATAGACACCAACATGTCCCTAGTAAGCCTCTAGTTGACTAGCTCGTTGATCAACAGATAGTCATGGTTTCCTGACTATGGACATTGGATGTCATTGATAACGAGATCAGATCATTAGGAGAATGATGTGATGGACAAGACCCAATCCTAAACATAGCACAAGATCGTATAGTTCGTTTGCTAGAGTTTTCCAATGTCAAGTATCTTTTCCTTAGACCATGAGATCGTGTAACTCCCGGATACCGTAGGAGTGCTTTGGGTGTGCCAAACGTCACAACGTAACTGGGTGACTATAAAGGTATACTACGGGTATCTCCGAAAGTGTCCGTTGGGTTGGCATGGATCAAGACTGGGATTTGTCACTCCGTATGACGGAGAGGTATCACTGGGCCCACTCGGTAATGCATCATCATAATGAGCTCAAAGTGACCAAGTGTCTGGTCACGGGATCATGCATTACGGTACGAGTAAAGTGACTTGCCGGTAATGAGATTGAACGAGGTATTGGGATACCGACGATCGAATCTCGGGCAAGTAACATACCGATTGACAAAGGGAATTGTATACGGGGTTGCTTGAATCCTCGACATCGTGGTTCATCCGATGAGATCATCGAGGAGCATGTGGGAGCCAACATGGGTATCCAGATCCCACTGTTGGTTATTGACCGGAGAGCGATCCCGGTCATGTCTACATGTCTCCCGAACCCGTAGGGTCTACACACTTAAGGTTCGGTGACGCTAGGGTTGTAGGGATATGTATATGCAGTAACCCGAATGTTGTTCGGAGTCCCGGATGAGATCCCGGACGTCACGAGGAGTTCCGGAATGGTCCAGAGGTAAAGAATTATATATATAGGAAGTGCTATTTCGGGCATCGGGACAAGTTTTGGGGTCACCGGTATTGTACCGGGACCACCGGAGGGGTCCCGGGGGTCCACCGGGTGGGGCCACCTGTCCCGGGGGGGCACATGGGCTGTAGAGGGTGCGCCTTGGCCTACATGGGCCAAGGGCACCAGCCCCAAGAGGCCCATGCGCCTAGGGTTTCAAGGGAGGAAGAGTCCTACGAGGGGAAGGCACCTCCTAGGTGCCTTGGGGAGGAGGGATTCCTCCCCTTGGCCGAACCACCCTAGGAGATTAGATCTCCTAGGGCCGCCGCCCCCCCCCCCCTTGGCCCTCCTATATATAGTGGGGAGATGGAGGACTTCTTACCCCCTGCCTTTGGTGCCTCCCTCTCCCTCTCCAACACCTCCTCCTCCTCCATAGTGCTTGGCGAAGCCCTGCCGGAGTACTGCAGCTCCATCACCACCACGCCGTCGTGCTGCTGCTGGAGCCATCTTCCTCAACCTCTCCTTCCCCTTGCTGGATCAAGAAGAAGGAGACGTTACGCTGACCGTACGTGTGTTGAACACGGAGGTGTCATCCGTTCGGCGCTAGGATCTCCGGTGATTTGGATCACGTCGAGTACGCCTTCCTCATCCCCGTTCTTTGAACGCTTCCGCGCGTGATCTACAAAGGTATGTAGATGCAATCCGATCACTCGTTGCTAGACGAACTCCTAGATGGATCTTGGTGAAACCGTAGGAAAATTTTTGTTTTCTGCAACGTTCCCCAACAGTGGCATCATGAGCTAGGTCTATGCGTAGTTCTCTTGCACGAGTAGAACACAATTTGTTGTGGGCGTTGATGTTGTCAACTTTCTTGCCGCTACTAGTCTTATCTTGCTTCAACGGTATTGTGGGATGAAGCGGCCCGGACCAACCTTACACATACGCATACGTGAGACCGGTTCCACCGACTAACATGCACAAGTTGCATAAAGGTGGCTGGCGGGTGTCTGTCTCTCCTACTTTAGTTGGAGCGGATTCGATGAAAAGGGTCCTTATGAAGGGTAAATAGAAGTTGACAAATCACGTTGTGGCTTTCACGTAGGTAAGAAAATGTTCTTCCTAGAACCCTACTTCAGCCACGTAAAACTTGCAACAACAATTAGAGGACGTCTAACTTGTTTTTGCAGCAAGTGCTTTGTGATATGATATGGCCAAAGTTGTGATGAATGATGAATGATCTATATGTGACGTATGCGATGTTCATGCTATTGTAATAGGAATCACGACTTGCATGTCGATGAGTATGACAACCGGCAGGAGCCATAGGAGTTGTCTTTATTTTTTGTATGACCTGCGTGTCATTGAGAAACGCCATGCAAATTACTTTACTTTATTGCTAAACGCGTTAGCCATAGTAGTAGAAGTAATAGTTGGCGAGCAACTTCATGGAGGCACAATGATGGATATCATGATGATGGAGATCATGGTGTCATGCCGGTGACAAGATGATCATGGAGCCCCAAGATGGAGATCAAAGGAGCTATGTGATATTGGCCATATCATGTCACTATTATTATTTGATTGCATGTGATGTTTATCATGTTTTTCATCTTGTTTTCTTAGAACGACGGTAGTAAATAAGATGATCCCTCATAATAATTTCAAGAAAGTGTTCCCCCTAACTGTGCACCGTTGCGACAGTTCGTTGTTTCGAAGCACCACGTGATGATCGGGTGTGATAGATTCTAACGTTCACATACAACGGGTGTAAGACAGATTTACACATGCAAACACTTAGGTTGACTTGACGAGCCTAGCATGTGTACAGACATGGCCTCGGAACACAGAAGACCGAAAGGTCGAGCATGAGTCATATAGAAGATATGATCAACATGAAGATGTTCACCGACATTGACTAGTCCGTCTCACGTGATGATCGGACATGGCCTAGCTAACTCGGATCATGTTATACTTAGATGACTAGAAGAGGGATGTCTATCTAAGTGGGAGTTCATTATAATTTGATTAGATGAACTTAATTATCATGAACTTAGTCTAAAATCTTTACAATATGTCTTGTAGATCAAATGGCCAACGTAGGCCTCAACTTCAACGCATTCCTAGAGAAAACCAAGCTGAAAGACGATGGCAGCAACTATACGGACTGGGTCCGGAACCTGAGGATCATCCTCATAGCTGCCAAGAAAGATTATGTCCTACAAGCACCGCTAGGTGATGCACTTGTTCTCCCTGCAGAACAAGACGTTATGAACGCTTGGCAGGCACGTACCGATGAATACTCCCTCGTTCAGTGCGGCATGCTTTACAGCTTAGAGCCGGGGCTTCAAAAGCGTTTTGAGAGACACGGAGCATATGAGATGTTCGAAGAGCTGAAAATGGTTTTCCAAGCTCATGCCCGGGTCGAGAGATATGAAGTCTCCGACAAATTCTTCAGCTGTAAGATGGAGGAAAATAGTTCTGTCAGTGAGCACATACTCACTATGTCTGGGTTACATAACCGCTTGACTCAGTTGGGAGTTAATCTCCCGGATGACGCGGTCATTGACAAAATCCTTCAGTCGCTTCCACCGAGCTACAAGAGCTTTGTGATGAACTTCAATATGCAGGGGATGGAAAAGACCATTCCTGAAGTATTTGCTATGCTGAAATCAGCAGAGGTAGAAGTCAAGAAGGAACATCAAGTGTTGATGGTCAATAAAACCACTAAGTTCAAGAAGGGCAAGGGTAAAAAGAACTTCAAGAAGGACGGCAAGGGAGTTGCCGCGCCCGGCAAGCAAGCTGCCGGGAAGAAGCCAAAGAATGGACCCAAGCCCGAGACTGAGTGCTTTTATTGCAAGGAGAGTGGTCACTGGAAGCGGAACTGCCCCAAATACTTAGCGGACAAGAAGGCCGGTAAAGCAAAAGGTATATGTGATATACATGTAATTGATGTGTACCTTACCAGTACTCGTAGTAGCTCCTGGGTATTTGATACTGGTGCGGTTGCTCACATTTGTAACTCAAAACAGGAGCTGCGGAATAAATGGAGACTGGCGAAGGACGAGGTGACGATGCGCGTCGGGAATGGTTCCAAGGTCGATGTGATCACCGTCGGCACGCTACCTCTTCATTTACCTAAGAGATTAGTTTTAAACCTCAATAATTGTTATTTAGTGCCAAGTTTGAGCATGAACATTGTATCAGGATCTCGTTTAATACGAGATGGCTACTCATTTAAATCCGAGAATAATGGTTGTTCTATTTATATGAGAGATATGTTTTATGGTCATGCTCCGATGGTGAATGGTTTATTCTTAATGAATCTCGAGCGTAATGCTACACATGTTCATAGTGTGAGTACCAAAAGATGCAAGGTTGATAATGATAGTCCCACATACTTGTGGCACTGCCGCCTTGGTCACATAGGTGTCAAACGCATGAAGAAGCTCCATGCTGATGGACTTTTAGAGTCTCTTGATTACGAATCATTTGACACGTGCGAACCATGCCTCATGGGTAAAATGACCAAGACTCCGTTCTCAGGAACAATGGAGCGAGCAACCAACTTATCGGAAATCATACATACTGATGTGTGCGGTCCAATGAGTGTTGAGGCTTGCGGTGGCTATCGTTATGTTCTCACCCTCACTGATGACTTAAGTAGATATGGGTATGTCTACTTAATGAAACACAAGTCTGAAACCTTTGAAAAGTTCAAGGAATTTCAGAGTGAGGTTGAGAATCAACGTGACAGGAAAATCAAGTTCCTACGATCAGATCGTGGAGGAGAATACTTGAGTCATGAGTTTGGCACACACTTAAGAAAATGTGGAATAGTTTCACAGCTCACGCCGCCTGGAACACCTCAGCGTAATGGTGTGTCCGAACATCGTAATCGCACTCTATTGGATATGGTGCGATCTATGATGTCTCTTGCCGATTTACCGCTATCTTTTTGGGGCTATGCTTTAGAGACTGCCGCATTCACTTTAAATAGGGCTCCGTCGAAATCCGTTGAGACAACACCGTTTGAATTATGGTTTGGGAAGAAACCTAAGCTGTCATTTCTAAAAGTTTGGGGATGCGATGCTTATGTCAAGAAACTTCAACCTGAAAAGCTCGAACCCAAATCAGAAAAATGCGTCTTCATAGGATACCCTAAAAAAACTATTGGGTATACCTTCTACCTCAGATCCGAAGGCAAGATCTTTGTTGCCAAGAATGGGTCCTTTCTGGAGAAAGAGTTTCTCTCGAAAGAAGTAAGTGGGAGGAAAGTAGAACTTGATGAAGTATTACCTCTTGAACCGGAAAATGGCGCAACTCAAGAAAATGTTCCTGAGGTGCCTACACCGACTAGAGAGGAAGTTAATGATGATGATCAAGATACTTCTGATCAAGCTCCTACTGAAATTCGAAGGTCCACAAGGACACGTTCCGCACCAGTATGGTACGGCAACCCTGTCTTGGAAATCATGTTGTTAGACAACGGTGAACCTTCGAACTATGAAGAAGCAATGGCGGGCCCGGATTCCGACAAATGGCTAGAAGCCACGAAATCCGAGATAGGATCCATGTATGAAAACGAAGTATGGACTTTGACTGACTTGCCCGTTGAGCGGCGAGCCATAGAAAATAAATGGATCTTTAAGAAGAAGACAGACGCGGATGGTAATGTGACCATCTATAAAGCTCGGCTTGTCGCTAAGGGTTATCGACAAGTTCAAGGGGTTGACTACGATGAGACTTTCTCACCGGTAGCGAAGCTGAAGTCCGTCCGAATCATGTTAGTGATTGCCGCATTCTATGATTATGAAATATGGCAAATGGACGTCAAAATGGCATTCCTTAATGGTTTCCTTAAGGAAGAATTCTATATGATGCAGCCGGAAGGTTTTGTCGATCCTAAGAATGCTGACAAGGTGTGCAAGCTCCAACGCTCGATTTTTGGGCCGGTGCAAGCATCTCGGAGTTGGAACATTTGCTTTGATGGGATGATCAAAGCGTTTGGGTTTACGCAGACTTATGGAGAAGCCTGTGTTTACAAGAAAGTGAGTGGGAGCTCTGTAGCATTTCTCATATTATATGTAGATGACATACTTTTGATGGGAAATGATATAGAACTCTTGGACAACATAAAGGCCTACTTGAATAAGAGTTTTTCAATGAAGGACCTTGGAGAAGCTGCTTATATATTAGGCACCAAGATCTACAGAGATAGATCAAGACGGCTCATAGGTCTTTCAGAAAGCACATACCTTGATAAGATATTGAAGAAGTTCAATATGGATCAGTCTAAGAAGGGGTTCTTGCCTGTGTTGCAAGGTGTGAAATTGAGCTCAGCTCAATGTCCGACCACGGCAGAAGATATAGAAGAGATGAGTGTCATCCCCTATGCCTCGGCCATAGGTTCTATTATGTATGCCATGCTGTGTACCAGACCTGATGTAAACCTTGCCGTGAGTTTGGTAGGAAGGTACCAAAGTAATCCCGGCAAGGAACACTGGACAGCGGTCAAGAATATCCTGAAGTACCTAAAAAGGACTAAGGAAATGTTTCTCGTTTATGGAGGTGACGAAGAGCTCGTCGTAAAGGGTTACGTCGACGCTAGCTTCGACACAGATCTGGATGACTCTAAGTCACAAACCGGATACGTGTATATTTTGAATGGTGGGGCAGTAAGCTGGTGCAGTTGCAAGCAGAGCGTCGTGGCGGGATCTACATGTGAAGCGGAGTACATGGCAGCCTCGGAGGCAGCACATGAAGCAATTTGGGTGAAGGAGTTCATCACCGACCTAGGAGTCATACCCAATGCGTCGGGGCCAATCAAGCTCTTCTGTGACAACACTGGAGCTATTGCTCTTGCAAAGGAGCCCAGGTTTCACAAGAAGACAAGGCACATCAAGCGTCGCTTCAACTCCATTCGTGAAAATGTTCAAGATGGAGACATAGATATTTGTAAAGTACACACGGACCTGAATATAGCAGATCCGTTGACTAAACCTCTCCCTAGAGCAAAACATGATCAACACCAGAATTCCATGGGTGTTCGATTCATCACAATGTAACTAGATTATTGACTCTAGTGCAAGTGGGAGACTGTTGGAAATATGCCCTAGAGGCAATAATAAAAGCATTATTATTATATTTCCTTGTTCATGATAATTGTCTTTATTCATGCTATAATTGTGTTATCCGGAAATCGTAATACATGTGTGAATAATAGACACCAACATGTCCCTAGTAAGCCTCTAGTTGACTAGCTCGTTGATCAACAGATAGTCATGGTTTCCTGACTATGGACATTGGATGTCATTGATAACGAGATCACATCATTAGGAGAATGATGTGATGGACAAGACCCAATCCTAAACATAGCACAAGATCGTATAGTTCGTTTGCTAGAGTTTTCCAATGTCAAGTATATTTTCCTTAGACCATGAGATCTTGTAACTCCCGGATACCGTAGGAGTGCTTTGGGTGTGCCAAACGTCACAACGTAACTAGGTGACTATAAAGGTATACTACGGGTATCTCCGAAAGTGTCTGTTGGGTTGACATGGATCAAGACTGGGATTTGTCACTCCGTATGACGGAGAGGTATCACTGGGCCCACTCGGTAATGCATCATCATAATGAGCTCAAAGTGACCAAGTGTCTGGTCACGGGATCATGCATTACGGTACGAGTAAAGTGACTTGCCGGTAACGAGATTGAACGAGGTATTGGGATACCGACGATCGAATCTCGGGCAAGTAACATACCGATTGACAAAGGGAATTGTATACGGGGTTGCTTGAATCCTCGACATCGTGGTTCATCCGATGAGATCATCGAGGAGCATGTGGGAGCCAACATGGGTATCCAGATCCCGCTGTTGGTTATTGACCGGAGAGCGATCCCGGTCATGTCTACATGTCTCCCGAACCCGTAGGATCTACACACTTAAGGTTCGGTGATGCTAGGGTTGTAGGGATATGTATATGCAGTAACCCGAATGTTGTTCGGAGTCCCGGATGAGATCCCGGACGTCACGAGGAGTTCCAGAATGGTCCGGAGGTAAAGAATTATATATAGTAAGTGCTATTTCGGGCATCGGGACAAGTTTCGGGGTCACCGGTATTGTACCGGGACCACCGGAGGGGTCCCGGGGGTCCACCGGGTGGGGCCACATGTCCCGGGCGGCCACATGGGCTGTAGGGGGTGCGCCTTGGCCTACATGGGCCAAGGGCACCAGCCCCAAGAGGCCCATGCACCTAGGGTTTCAAGGGAGGAAGAGTCCTAGGAGGGGAAGGCACCTCCTAGGTGCCTTGGGGAGGAGGGATTCCTCCCCTTGGCCGCACCACCCTAGGAGATTAGATCTCCTAGGGCCGGTGCCCCCCCCTTGGCCCTCCTATATATAGTGGGGAGATGGAGGACTTCTTACCCCCTGCCTTTGGTGCCTCCCTCTCCCTCTCCAACACCTCCTCCTCCTCCATAGTGCTTGGCGAAGCCCTGCCGGAGTACTGCAGCTCCATCACCACCACGCCGTCATGCTGCTGCTGGAGCCATCTTCCTCAACCTCTCCTTCCCCCTTGCTGGATCAAGAAGAAGGAGACGTTACGCTGACCGTACGTGTGTTGAACGCGGAGGTGCCGTCCGTTCGGCGCTAGGATCTCCGGTGATTTGGATCACGTCGAGTACGCCTTCCTCATCCCCGTTCTTTGAACGCTTCTGCGCGTGATCTACAAAGGTATGTAGATGCAATCCGATCACTCGTTGCTAGACGGACTCCTAGATGGATCTTGGTGAAACCGTAGGAAAATTTTTGTTTTCTGCAACGTTCCCCAACAGTAGGTTCATTGTTGTCTAGCAACATGACTTCCAAGACAGGATTACGTACCTCTCTAAAGTAGTACGCATCCTTGTCGACCTATGAGGTTTGGTAGTGACTTGATCCGAAGTTTCATGATCACTATCATAAGCTTCCACTTCAATTGGTGTAGGTTCCACATGAACAACTTCCTGTGCCCTGCTACAAACTAGTTGAAGTGACGATTCAATAACCTCATCAAGTCTCCATCATCCTCCCACTCTGTTCTTTCGAGAGAAACTTTTCCTCGAGAAAGGACTCATTTCTAGAAACAATCACTTTTGTTTCCGGATCTGAAATAGGAGGTATACCCAACTGTTTTGGGTATTCTATGAAGATGCATTTATCCGCTTTGGGTTCGAGCTTATCATCCTGAAACTTTTTCACATAAGCGTCGCAGCCCAAACTTTTAAGAAACGACAGCTTAGGTTTTTTCTAAACCATAGTTCATACGGTGTCGTCTCAACGAAATTGAGTGGTGCCCTATTTAAAGTGAATGAGGTTGTCCCTAATGCCTAACCCATAAACGATAGTGGTAATTCGATAAGAGACATCATGGTATGCACCATATCCAATAGGGTGCAGTTATGATGTTCGGACACACCATCACACTATGGTGTTCCAGGCGGTATTAGTTGTGAAACAATTTCTACAATGTCTTAATTGTGTGCCAAACTCGTAACTCATATATTCATCTTTATGATCATATCATAGACATTTTATCCTCTTGTCACAACGATCTTCAACTTCACTCTGAAATTACTTGAACCTTCCAATAATTCAGACTTGTGTTTCATCAAGTAAATATACTCAGCATCTACTCAAATTATATGTGAAGTAAGAACATAACGATATCCACTGCGTGCCTCAGCACTCATTGGACTGCGCACATCAAAATGTATTACTTCCAACAAGTTGCTTTCTTGCTCCATCTTACTGAAAACAAGGCCTTTCAGTCATCTTTTTCCCATGTGGTATGATTTGCATGTCTCAAGTGATTCAGAATCAAGTGAGTCCAAACGATACATCTGTATGGACTTTCTTCATGCATATATACCAATAGACATGGTTCGCATGTCTCAATCTTTTCAAAAACGAGTGAGTCCAAAAATCCATCAACATGGAGCTTCTTCATGCGTTTTATACCAACATGACTCAAATGGTAGTGCCACAAGTATGTGGTACTATCATTACTATCTTATATCTTTTGGCATGCACATGTGTATCACTACGATCGAGATTCAATAAACCATTCATTTTAGGTGCAAGACCATTGAAGGTATTAAATAAACAGAGTAACCATTATTCTCCTTAAATGAATAACCGTATGGCGATAAACATAATCCAATCATGTCTATACTCAATGCAAACACCAAATAACAATTATTTCGGTTTAACACCAATTCCGATGGTAGAGGGAGCGTGCGATGTTTGATCACATCAACCTTGGAAACACTTCCAACACATATCGCCATCTCACCTTTAGCTAGTCTCCACAGCCTTTTATTTTGAGTTACTAACACTTAGCAACCGAACCGGTATTTATTACCCTGGTGCTACTAGGAGTACTAGTAAAGTACACAATAATATCACGTATATTCAAAATACTTCTGTCAACCTTGCCAGCCTTCTCATCTACCAAGTATCTAGGGTAGTTCTGCTTCAGTGACCGTTCCCCTCATTACGGAAGCACTTAGTCTCGGGTTTGGTTTCAACCTTGGGTTTCTTCACTAGAGCAGCAACTGATTTGTCATTTCATGAAGTATCCCTTCTTTCCCTTGCCCTTCTTGAAACTAGTGGTTTAACCATCAACAATTGATGCTCCTACTTGATTTCTACTTTCACGGTGTCAAACATCGCGAGTTTCTCAAGGATCATCATGTCTATCCCTGATATGTTATAGTGCATCACGAAGCTCTAATAGCTTGGTGGCAGTGACTATGGAGAACCATCACTATCTCATCTGGAAGATTAACTCCCACTCGATTCAAGCGATTGTAGCACTTAGACAATCTGAGCACATGCTCAATGATTGAGCTTTTCTCCCTTAGTTTGCAGGCTTAAGAAACTTGTCAGAGGTCTCATACCTCTTGACGTGGGCACTAGTCTGAAATCCCAATTTCAATCTTTGGAACATCTCATATGTTCTGGAACGTTTCAAAACGTCTTTGGTGCCACAATTCTAAACCGTTAGCATTACACATTGAACTATCACGTAGTCATCAAAACGTGTATGTCAGATGTTTCCCAACATCTACAGACGACGCTCGAGGTTCAGCACACCGAGCGGTGCATTAAGGACATAAATCTTCTGCACAGCAATGAAGATAATCCTCAGTTGACAGACCCAGTCCGCATAATTTCTACTATCAATTTTCAACTAAATTTTCTCTAGGAACATATCTTAAACAGTAGAACTGAAGTGTAAGCTACGACATAATTTGCAAAGACCTTTTGACTATGTTCATGAGAATTAAGTTCATCTGACTATTAATGAACTCCCACTTAGATAGACATCCCTCTTGTCGTCTAAGTGATACATGATCCGAGTCAACTAGGCTGTGTCCGATCATCACGTGAGACGGACTAGTCATCATCGGTGAACATCTTCATGTTGATCGTATCTACTATACGACTCATGTTCGACCTTTCGGTCTCGTGTGTTCCGAGGCCATGTTTGTACATGCTAGGCTCGTCAAGTCAACCTAAGTGTTTCGCATGTGTAAATCTGGCTTACACCCATTGTATGCGAACGTTAGAATCTATCACACCCGATCATCACGTGGTGCTTCGAAACAACGAACCTTCGCAACGGTGCACAGTTAGGGGGAACACTTTCTTGAAATTTTAGTGAGGGATCATCTTATTTATGCTGCCGTCGTTCTAAGCAAATAAGATGTAAACATGAAAAACATCACATAAAAATCATAAAGTGACATGATATGGCCAATATCATCTTGCGCCTTTGATCTCCATCTTCGAGGCGCGGCATGAACACCATCGTCACCGGCATGACACCATGATCTCCATCATCGTGTCTTCATGAAGTTGCCTTGCCAACTATTACTTCTACTACTATGGCTAACGGTTAGCAATAAAGTAAAGTAATTACATGGCGTTTTCATTGACACGCAGGTCATAAATAAATTAAGACAACTCCTATGGCTCCTGGGGTTGTCATACTCATCGACATGCAAGTCGTGATTCCTATTACAAGAACATGATCAATCTCATACATCACATCCTTTTGGCCATATCACATCACATAGCAAATCCTGCAAAAACAAGTTAGATGTCCTCTAATTGTTGTTGCATGTTTTACGTGGCTGCTATGGGTTTCTAGCAAGAACGTTTCTTACCTACGCAAAACCACAACGGTGATATGCCAATTGCTATTTACCCTTCATAAGGACCCTTTTCATCGAATCCGATCTGACTAAAGTGGGAGAGACAGACACCCGCCAGCCACATTATGCATCAAGTGCATGTCAGTCGGTGCAACCAGTCTCACGTAAGCGTACGTGTAAGGTCGGTCCGGGACGCTTCATCCCACAATGCCGTCGGATCAAGATAAGACTAGTAACGGTAAGCAAATTGAACAAATCATCGCCCACAACTACTTTGTGTTCTACTCGTGCATAGAATCAACGCATAGACCTAGCTCACGATGCCACTGTTGGGGATCGTTGCAGAAATTAAAAAAATTCTACGCATCACCAAGATCAATCTATGGAGAGACTAGCAACGAGAGAGAGGGGAGTGCATCTTCATACCCTTGAAGATCGCGATGCGGAAGTGTTACAAGAACGTGGATGAAGGAGTCGTACTCGTAGCGATTCAGATCGCGGTTTATTCCGATCTAAGCGCCAAAGAACGGCGCCTCCGCATTCAACACACGTACAGCCCGGGGACGTCTCCTCCTTCTTGATCCAGCAAGGGGAGAGGAGAAGTTGAGGGAGAGCTCCGGTAGCACGACGGCATGGTGGTGGAGCTTACAGTTCTCCGGCAGGGCTTCGCCAAGCACTACTACTACAGAGGAGGTATTGGCAAAGGTGGGGGGAAAGAAATCCCATCATTTCCCTTCCTCACCGATTGTTACCCCCCCTTTTTAGGGATCTTGATCTTATCCCTTCGGGATATGATCTTATTCCTTCTAAGGGGGGATCTTGGTGCGCCTTGACCAGGGGTGTGGGGCCTTGACCCCACTACCCACGTTCATGTGGGTCCCCCCATGCAGGTGGGCCCCACCCCCGAACCTTCTAGAACCTTCCCGGTACAATACCGAAAAATCGCGAACATTTTCCTGTGGCCAAAATAGGACTTCTCATATATAAATCTTTACCTTCGGACCATTCCGGAACTCCTCGTGACGTCTGAGATCTCATTCGGGACTCCGAACAACATTCAGTAACTGCACACTAATTCCCATAACAACTCTAGCATCACCGAACCTTAAGTGTGTAGACCCTGCGGGTTCGGGAACCATGCAGACATGACCGAGACGTTTTCTGGCCAATAACCAACAGCGGGATCTGGATACCCATGTTGGCTCCCACATGTTCCACGATGATCTCATCGGATGAACCACGATGTCGGGGATTCAATCAATCCCGTATACAATTCCCTTTGTCAATCGGTATGTTACTTGCCCGAGATTCGATCGTGGGTATCCCAATACCTCGTTCAATCTCGTTACCGGCAAGTCACTTTACTCATTCTATAACGCATGATCCCGTGGCTAACTCCTTAGTCACATTGAGCTCATTATGATGATGCATTACCGAGTGGGCCCAGAGATACCTCTCCGTCATACGGAGTGACAAATCCTAGTCTCGATTCGTGCCAACCCAACAAACACTTTTGGAGATACCTGTAGTGCACCTTTATAGCCACCCAGTTACATTGTGACATTTGGTACACCCAAAGCATTCCTATGGTATCTAGGAGTTGCACAATCTCATGGTCTAAGGAAATGATACTTGACATTAGAAAATCTCTTAGAAAACGAACTACACGATCTTGTGCTATGCTCAGGATTGGGTCTTGTCCATCTTATCATTTTTCTAATGATGTGATCCCGTTATCAATGACATCCAATGTCCATGGTCAGGGAACCATAACCATCTATTGATCAGCGAGCTAGTCAACTAGAGGCTTACTAGGGACATGTTGTGGTCTATGTATTCACACATGTATTACGGTTTCCAGTTAATACAATTATAGCATGAACAATACACAATTATCATGAACAAGGAAATACAATAATAATCATTTTATTATTGCCTCTAGGGCATATTTCCAACAACTTTGTCATTCGGATTTTCCAAGTCATACTCAAGGTGATGTTCTCACCAAGGGTATTTGTTTGTACTTTCTTGATGGTTGAAACTTTTGTATAGTGTCAACAAAATATAATATCATCACCATTGTATCGATTAAGTTGCACTTTACAGAACACTTATAAAAAAAGTGTCTAGTGTAGTGCTCAAAAGCGTCACAACAGCGACGAGATGAAATTGAAGTTTCTCTGGTCTCCCTGTTGACATATAAATAGAAACATATTAAGTTTTGTGCTATAATCATGTAATATTCATATACAACCATATTTAGTGTTACAATTATAATAATCTAAGTTCATACCTAGGAGAGCAAAACTACGATATGTGCCTCACCAAGGGGAAATTCCAATAGAGTTATAGATATCAAAGGCTCCCCGAGGAAGACTCAGACCCATGTACAATTGATTCTTTATAGTATAACTTAAATAGGACCCCTATTTGTAAAACACGACATAATTTTTTGTCTAAGAAAAAGTATTGCAGGCACTTGAGAAATACAAGTGTCAAAACAACCAATTGGTTTCTGTATGTTGCCATGCTCTTGATGGAATAAGAACCTAATAAATGTTATAAGTACCTCATATATGACCCAGATAACCACAAAGCTTAGATTTTAGACGGAGAGTTTGATTTAATGGAATTAGAGTAAAATCCTAGGGCCTGTTGTAAACCATGAGGTATTTTAATGGATTTCTTTCGTTTTTTATCATCAGAAAAATCCAGGGAAGATAAGAATGAAACATACAAGCATGAATCCTAAAATATTAGTACCATATATAAGATCTAACCATCATAACAACATTTATATAGTAATTCAAGCATTCGTCACAATATTTAGGTCAAATGGACATATATAAGGGCATTCTATAATATCTTATAAACAAATTCTAATCATATATGATTATAAACATAGCAACATGTTATACACATGAACATATGTACTATTTATATGGCAATTCAAAACAAAGCAACATGCTTGAGAAAGTGCAAAAGGAGCTCACCAATGTGGCCGTAATCATGATGCAAAGTGTTTCGGTAGCATTGTCGGTCTATGACCGTGCACATCTGGGTGGGAGATCCGACAACACGGTAGGTGCATCGATGACGGTAGGTGCATCGATGACGGTAGGTGCATCAATGACGGTCATAACCGCGCGATAGGGGGTGCTGGTGGCACTAGGGGACACCCAATGGGGGAATGACTCTGGTGGTCTTTGATAGTCATGACCTACTCATGGTTCCGGCCGAACGGGCCCTTTCGGTCTGTGAAGGTCAAGGAACGTCGCGGATGTTGTAATAAGTTTGCAATTTCCTTTTTGAATAGTGAACACCATTAATTAGCAAAGCTTGTACCACAAAACACCACATCTTTGATCCATATGTAAGGAAATCTTTTCACATAAATTAGCATCATGATCCGTCTTGACAGCACATGATACATTCTTACTTTGATATACACCCACCAGGCTTATAGAAAAATAAGACATGATGATCACAGACAGTAAATCATGGATGGATGTGTGTCTCAAGGGATCTCCTATTTTTCCGGCTCGAGATAGCAATGGAATTTCAATTGTTGACCTTGACCACCATTCCCTAGCTACACTCTAAAAGGCACATATGCTGCACGATCTCCTGGCTTACTTGAACTTGTATGAATATTTTCCATGTGAACAAAGGCTACGCCCGACAACACATTACACATGCTACACCAACAATCTTTTCACACCTCAACTTTTCACGCATGCACCCTGGTTGATGTGTGTCAAATCATATCTGATCTGATCTAGCCACTACTGGTATAGCTCTACTGATGTCTATCAAAAAAAAAAAAGTTCGCCCGTGTGTGCAACTAATAAAATTGCGATAAAACAAAAATGGTGTACATAACCTATGTAGAGTCTTGATGATCAAAAGGGAGATGCAGAGCGATCAATGTCTTCCACTATGCTGCTACTAGAAAAGACAAATTCAGCCGGTGGCTCCAAATTAACCAACTTTGCTGTGCTCCAAGAACGAAAGAACAAAAGCAGTAGGCGCCATGCAGCATGATCACACTGCACGCACCGTCGACCAAGAAACGTACGCTCCGCTCCAAGGACGGTTCGTGTCCAGCTGTGGCTAATTGACATTACTGCTGTCCTCTCTCCTACACACGCAAGTAGTATAACTCAATTTAGAAGTAATCGATTGGAATTAAACAGAAATTTAGAAAAGAAGTTAAGCAAAAAAAAAACAAGAACAAAACGTTTCATGGAGAGAGGATCAAGCGGGCGTCTGAAAACCTAGCCCCCCACCCCCCACCCCC
>NC_041392.1:10372254-10391120 GCF_002162155.2 Triticum dicoccoides
CGGCAGGGCACGTCTCCGGGCAAAGCCCGTGCGGCACCGACAGTGACAGAGAGGTCCTGATCTGCAGGCAGCATGCTTGTGGAGGTGTTGGAGGGTTGCGGTGGGATGATGAAGGAGATGTGTGCTTAGGTGGTTGTCATTGTCACACGGTGCTCGATGGCGGCATTGGTGATCCAACGTGACAGTCTTCATCGGCACCCCGTCCTGGTTAGGTCATCGAAGAAGAAGGGGTTGTGATCCAGGACGGCGGCGAGCTTGGCATCAAACCCAAACCTGTCGTGAAGCGGCATGGATGATTCTCTTCAGGTTTTATTTGAGGAGTCTTCGAGTTTGGTTTGGGGCGGCGAGGCGGCAGCGTTGTTCTAGTGTAGAAATAATATTCTCCCCGCTCCTTCCATGTTCCGTTGGTGTGCTTATCACCGGCGGAGGGTGTATCAGGCAGGTCTTCTGAGATCCGGCCGGTTTAGGTTTCCGGTGGATCCGTTTGGATTCAACCGGCTATTGTGGTCTTCGGAGTTTCTACAGGCCTTTATATTGGTGTTTGCTTCTCTAGGGCGACAATTTGCTTCGCAAATCACAGTCAGCGACTTCTCCTGGTCTGCATCGATGACTTTTCAGACGCTGCTCCTATAAGCTCATGGGATTAAAAAAGTTTGCTCCGCGAAGGAAGAGGCCCAGAGGCGGCATTGAGCTCCGCCATGCACCGTCGGTTTATCGATGCAGGAGTAAGAGGACTTCAGCACCTCAAGGATTTGAATGTAATTTTATTTTCTGCATTGTTTTGATGTGTTTGTAAGGACTAAGGACACGTGATGCTTTATAAATGGCCTTAGGCCTTTTGAAAAAATGAAACAAAGATTTAGTAGGGCTAAGAAAATCAGGGAGGTTTAATGGCAGGAGGAAATACATTACATCTGTATATATCCATGCATAATAACGGTGAAAAAGAAAGTAATTACTCCGGTATAGATAATAGGATATTGATTACCACTGCATGCTAAAAAAAGATTAGCACTGACAGCAAAGAGAAGCGCACGAAAAATGGAAAGTGTTGGATTATTTTAACCACGTGCACACGCGATCAGCGCCGGCCGCCTATAAATACCAGGCGTCAATCCTCGCAGCGTCAGTACAAGAACTACAGGAGGCGCTAGCAAGCTCTCACACAACACAGATATCACGCGTGCTGTACCACCGCCGGTTGGTTCGTTCGCCGGCGACGGCCGTGCGTTGATCAGCGATGGGGGAGGTGGCGTGGGCGGCGCTGGCGGGGGTTCTGGTGCCGCTGGCCGCGGTGGCGCTGGACGCCGCGGTGCGGGCGGCGCACGCGTGGTACTGGACGGCGTCGCTGGGCGCCGGGCGGCGCGGCAGGCTGCCGCCGGGCGACATGGGGTGGCCGCTCGTCGGCGGCATGTGGGCCTTCCTCCGCGCCTTCAAGTCCGGCCGGCCGGACTCCTTCATCGACTCCTTCGCCCGATGGTGAGTCAGTTACTCCCTTTTCCTTTCCTTTCCCAGCAATGTCCACGCTCCCTCACCCCCCTCCCACGTCCAATGCGTGCCCATTGCTGCGGGCCGGGCTCGGTCCTTGGGCCTGGGCTTTGGCCCTCCGCCGAGGGTACCAAGCTCGCCGTGCTGCCACGTGTCGTAACCGGACAGCAAGCACTAGTTTTTTTTTTTCATTTCGTTTCTGGTTTGAACTTTTTGATTGGTGTCTTCTTGCAGTGCATCACACAAGTCTTAGCATGCAAGATACCGTCTCCTAGATTCCCTTTAATGATAATAATGATAATAATGATAATTAATAATAATAAAATAATAACCAATTCTTACTATTTATTTGTTATTTATGGGAATTTAAAAAGTTTGATTGGTCCTGGAAAGATAAGCCCAACCTTTCTTGCTTTGGGGATGTGTTTGTTTGTCTTCAGCAAAAATGCGCTTTGGAGGATCTGTTGTTGGTGAATGGATGGATCACATGAACTGCTTTGGGGGCATGCACACATCACAAGATGCTCCTCCTTTTGTGCATGTTCATACATACAAACATACACCTCCCTCTGTCTCATAATATAAGATGTTATTACGACCAATATGTGAGTTCTTTTTAAGGGAGTACGTATCAGTTCAGGCCGTGTTGGAAGGCAGCGCGGCAAAGATCCGTCCTCATCATCAACAACATCTATCACCTAGTAGCTAGCTAGCATCCTATCTTCTTCAGTCAGTGGGATGCCCTTTTCTTTTGCACCCATACCATCTTCTTGTTCTCACCTTCCCTCTTGGAAAAGTATATAGAATCCTGACTTGTCTTGTTCTGAATTCTGATGTGTCTGTTTCTGTAATCTAGTTCACAACTTGGCATCCATCTAGATTAGATTTAACCTGACCCATCCATCAGACGATGCTCTTCAGAGATGACCATCACCTGGGTGGCTTCAGGCATGCATCCAAAATCCCCTTTCAGTTTGCTTGGATGTTGCAATGTACTATGGTTCAGAACTGCAAATGAAGGATTTTGTCTGCAATTGCCGTCGATTTTGCAGCCTCACTTTCATAGTGTTGATGTACGCATTGCGTTGGTCACCAATCTGATATGAAATGCATGCTGGCTTGGCATCCACCCACTGTCCAGCAAAATATGCACCATTGTCCGCTCTTTGGAGCAGATGTCCCTTCACAAATCTCTGGTACCACTTTCTTAACTGTGCCAGATTGCTTGCTGGTTTCCTTTTTTCTTGTCATCTAGCAGTGATCGAACAAATCCGGTCGGCATTCATGGCCAGGGCTTCTAAATTTAGTCCGGTCTATATAAAAGAACGTGGATGCATATTATTCTCTGATAGAAACAGTAATTTGGTTCTTGAGTGCAGGCCTGAAAAGGGAAATCGGTGACTGCTTCTTTCTGCCTACATACCTATCTTGCTGCCATTTAGAAATATCAATATTCTTCAGCATTGATGCTCTCTGCTTATACTTTCTTTTTTTGTGATAATAAAGAGTATGTATAAAAGGATGATTTGACACTGGAAAAGTAGTTTCTGCACCCATGGCTTCCAGCAAAATATCGGCAGCAGATTCCTTCCATGGCACAGATGCCTGTCGCTACTTTTTATTAAACTGTACCTGATGTTGATATGCCTTGCTTTCTGATATTTTGTTTTGTCATCTACTGTTAGTAGAACAAATTTGGTCGGCATCAGACATTGTAGTGAACAAACAATTGTAGTAAGTATATTCTGCTGCAGGCAGTAATTCTATTCCATAGAGCAGGCCAGGATAAAATAAGTGATCTAGTGATTGCATTCTACATTTTCTTCTTCAGACAGAGACAGGCACTTTGATGATTGCATTCTTCAGAGATTGATTCTCTCTGTTTATTTTACCTTTTGCAACAAAGCGAATCAAAATATGATTTATTACCAAAGCAGAAAAAAAAATTGTGTTGGCGAAATTAATGGAGATGGTGACAAGAATCCATGGCAGGACTGATTTTTTCTTTTTCTGTACTTGTGTGAACAATGGCACTGAGCTGAATCTGCATTTCCATGTCAGGTTCGGGCGGGCGGGGCTGTACAGGGCGTTCATGTTCAGCAGCCCGACGATCATGGTGACCACGCCGGACGCGTGCAAGCAGGTGCTCATGGACGACGACACCTTCGTCACCGGCTGGCCCAAGGCCACCATCGCGCTCATCGGGCCCAAGTCCTTCATCAGCATGGGCTACGACGAGCACCGCCGGCTGCGCAAGCTCACCGCGGCGCCCATCAACGGCTTCGACGCGCTCACCTCCTACCTGGCCTTCATCGACCACACCGTGGTCACCACGCTCCGGGGCTGGTCCGAGCGGGGCGACGACTTCGAGTTCCTCACGGAGCTGCGCCGGATGACGTTCCGGATCATCGTGCAGATCTTCATGGGCGGCGCCGACGAGCGCACGGCGGCCGAGCTGGAGAGCACCTACACGGAGCTCAACTACGGCATGCGCGCCATGGCCATCGACCTGCCGGGGTTCGCCTACCACAAGGCCATCCGCGCGCGCCGCAGGCTGGTGGCGGCGCTGCAGCGCGTGCTGGACGAGCGCCGGGCCAGGGGGGCGAAGACCGCCGGGGTGGACATGATGGACCGGCTGATCGCCGCGGAGGACGAGGGCGGGCGGCGGCTGCAGGACGACGAGATCATCGACGTGCTCGTCATGTACCTCAACGCCGGCCACGAGTCCTCCGGCCACATCACCATGTGGGCCACCGTCTTCCTGCAGGAGAACCCCGAAATCCTCGCCAAGGCCAAGGTGTGCCTATACTGCAACTTTGCGAGATCGGCATGGCTGCAAAGCTCTCTTTATTGATCTGCGCATGCATGGTGATGATCGAGGCTGACGAATCTTGTTGTTGTTGTTGTTGTCCAGGCGGAGCAGGAGGCGATCATGAGGAGCATTCCCCCGGGACAGAAGGGGCTCACCCTCAGGGACTTCAGGAAGATGGAGTACCTCTCACAGGTACTACAACATTTCTCTGCATACTTTGCTCTGAAACTCATTACATTCATTCAGATTCAGTCATGTCTGAACAATGCCCCTGTGCTATCTGAAATCAACCAACTAGTAGTAACAAATGTGATCACCCTCTGAAACACAATGACAGGTGGTCGACGAGACGCTCCGGTTCGTCAACATCTCCTTCGTGTCGTTCCGCCAGGCGACCCGCGACGTCTCCGTCAACGGTGCGCTCTACTATATAGATCAATCCACCATCATACACACACCCTGTGTTCATCCTCAATGCATCATAGTATTTGAGTTTCATGGTCGTCTGAACCTCTCTGTAACCTGACATGAACAAAATCCTCAGGTTATCTGATACCCAAGGGGTGGAAGGTTCAGCTGTGGTACAGGAGCGTGCACATGGACCCTCAGGTGTACCCTGACCCCAAGAAGTTCGACCCTTCAAGATGGGAGGTTGGTGACAGACATTCTTCAGCACTCAACTTCTGAACGAAATCTGCATTTCCTCACAGTTTGAAGTGATTGTTTTCTTTCCTCCTTATTCTCAGGGCCCGCCGCCAAGGGCCGGGACGTTCCTTCCGTTCGGGCTCGGCACGAGGCTGTGCCCGGGCAACGATCTCGCCAAGCTCGAGATCTCTGTCTTCCTCCACCATTTCCTCCTTGGCTACAAGTAAACTTCCAGTTCACATCTGTTGACTGTCTCTGCAACATTGCCATCAATGTCATGCAACATCTGCAGCCAACGGTGACTGTGTGGTAACACTGACTTTGCATCTGAATGCAGGCTGACAAGGAAAAACCCAAATTGCCGGGTGAGGTACCTGCCGCACCCCCGGCCGGTGGACAACTGCCTGGCCAGGATCACCAGAGTCTCCACCTCCCATTGACGATGATGAAAACAGAGAATCCAAAACCCTAGACGGCGTCACCCGGAAACACCAAATTTAGGAGAACTCATTTGTCCAAATAAATAAAAGAAATAAATCGTGAGGGGCTGTTGCCGCAGATGAGTTACAGTTGTCGTCATTCCTTGTTTTTAGCTCTATCCTAGGACTCAAAAATGTTATGCTGAAAAAGACATTTGTGTCAAAACAGAAATATCAATAGTGTTGACGCCGAATTAATTTGCGCTGAAACCTTAGGTGATTCTTCATGCTGAGTGGTTGTTACCAAGCGCAACTATTGTTCGATTAACTAAAACATAGTACCATATAAATACTCGAGAAGGCGAGAATCCGAGCATGGAAGGAAGAAATAAATGGATATACTTGCGAGCACCGATGCCTCACCGTCACCTGGATGGCACTGATAAGCAACTTAAAAGAGAACAAAATCTAAAAAGACAGAGAGCTTGCAAGAGAAAAAAAGTTTTAACAGTGGTTTGTCATGAGCATTGATGCCTCAGCATCAGCTGCAACATTATTAAGGCAAAGTCATATGTCCTGCATGTATTCTTTGCAAACAAAAATAAAATAGTTATCTACAAATGGGGAAAAGACGGTGAGATGTGCAAACTAGATGCGACTGACGTGGCTTTAGCCTTTAGGACATGTACATTCATCGACAACCTAAACGGTGTCGCCAATTTTAGGAGAATTCGTTCTGTGAGAACAGAATAAAAATGATAATAAATTACGAGATGTCATTGTCGTTGATTAATCACCATCATTTCTTGTTTTTTGTTCCATCCTAGGGCTGAGAACATGCTAAATTTTGGGTTATGTGAAAAGGATCTTTGCATCGAGACAAAAATATTGATAGCAATTCAGAGGGAGCTGATATCTATGATATCGACATGGATGAATATGTACCTTCATCTTCAGTTACAACAAAGAATAAATGGACAACAACTATTTACAAATATTATTCGAGGATCATAGCAATTATAACATAGGATATAAACTCCTTAATTATGAATATGGAAATATAATAATACAAATATTATTGCCTCTAGGACATATTTCCAACAATAATCACTATAAAGTTTATATAAAAATGAACAAGCGAAGACCTTGGTGTGGGCGTGTGGTAAATAGCTCTTCATATGTTCATTGATGCTTGTCACATATTCACCATCACGGTAGCCTCAAGGGTACTGGAGCATCTCCTGCCACATCATTTCTCGGATCATCTCCACACCGAGGTTTTCATCTATATCGAGATCGATGGGTGCCTGTGCAGGACGGCTTACGCTCGGATCATACAACCTAGACAAATAGGGGTGCTCCAGAGCCTCGGTGACACTGATCCTTTTGGAAGGATCAAAGACCAGCATCTTCTGCAACAGATCAATGGCAAGAGGGTGCGCTTGTGGGTACATTTTGGTGAGGGGAATCCCAGGGGTGTATGAAAGGGAGTTGACGTAATTGCGAGATCTTGGTTTATCAATGAACTCAAGGTCAGCGTCGTTCATGGTGCCAAGAACATTGACTATAAGCTGAAGCTGATTTAGGCTGTTGGTTCCAGGAAAGATTGGCTTGCGGCCAAGAAGCTCAGCAAAGATGCAGCCAACTGACCACACATCTATGGAGGTGCCATAGTTGTCGCTAGAGAGCAGCAGCTCTGGAGCTCTATACCATCGGGTGACAACATATTCAGTCAAACACTGACCTTCAGTGTTACTTGTTCGGGCAAGACCAAAGTCACAAATCTTCAGGTCACAGTTTCCATTAACTAGAAGGTTGAGTGGTTTCAGGTCTCTATGGAGTATCCTAGTTGAATGAAGATACTTCAGGCCTCGGAGCAGCTACAATCAACAAAAGGCAGCATCTTAGAATATTGATAGATTGATAAATATTAAAGAGATCGTAAATGGCCGACAAAAAGTTCAAAGATATCATTGTAACAAATGAAAGTACTAATTTATAAGACAAGTCTATCAAGTAAGTCTTCGTCAAGATGCTAATGTCTAGTGCATACATAGCTTTCCTTGCATCATTTATACAAAGGCTTAAGCTACATATGTTCATGCAAATACCCTGTGTAAATGAGATCTGTATTAAGTTGTTCTGTTTTTAAACATTTACAATTCCTAAGCACATAAGCGCCATCTGGGAGCAGCTATAGAAACTACTACAGTACTACCACACATATTGAAATTGACCAGTGCTTCTTCGAGAAGCCGATCAATCTTTAGTAACTTGACAACTTTACATGGAGCATGAACTAACTACAAATTGGCATCGAACTATAAAAACAGTATGTTGTCATACAAGAACCTTTTCTGGAACAATCAAAAATCATAACTCGATTAAACATGATCTCACCAATATATGTCCGAGAGTTAAATAATTAGGCATAGCTTATTAGCTTAGATGAAAGCTGTAGAAATTATCAGCCCTACTCTGATTTGTATCGGTAGAAAGAATAGCCATCGGCATTACATCTGGATAACTCATGAGATTGACTATGTTTAGCAAAGCAAACCCGTACGCGTTACTTCCGGATAGAGCATGAGGTATGAATGAACTAACTTATGATAAAATGGTGAATTGATGAAATATTACTGATCATGTGTGAAGCAAAAGAAAGAATGAAAAATAGAGGTGACAGATGCATACCTGAAAAAGGAAATATTGGCAGTGCTCAGTCATAAGTGTTTGAGATGAGTTGATGATCCGATCCAGATCCGTGTCCATCAGTTCGGACACCAAGTAGACATCTTTGAAGCTCCTCCTATGTATTGGCATCATTATATCCTTCAAAGCAATGACATTCTCATGACGCAAGTGTCGAAGGAGCTTCATCTCCCGCAGCGTTCTCAACGCATCCACGCGGTTGTCAAAGATATTGTTTATCTTTTTTATGGCAACCATCTCGTTCGTATTCTTGTTCATCAATGAGCAAACTATCCCGTAAGACCCTCTTCCGATGTGCTCGATCGGCACGTACTTTGTGTCGATCTCAAACATCGTTTGCCACATCATGTAGCAATGCTTGACATGGCTTCCCTTGCCATTCTGATGACGACGTACCATCTTCGCCATTTTCTTTTTCTACCGAGAAAAAGGAAAAAGATAGAGTTACCATTCCATAATTGATAATAATAGAAGCATAGCCAAAAAAAGTGTTTACAAGTTTATTATTAAGCCTTGGCCAATTAATGTTGCTAGGTCTTGTGAGCTTGACGTTTTCCATGGTATTCAAATCTCTGTTTCCATCCCCGAGTTTTGTCATTACCCTAGTATAGTGTGTAATATTTTTTTGATAGATCTCTGTTTTCAACCTAGAACTTTATCCTCGCCGTAACCTTATAAGTGTGTAGTACTGAATTTGGTGACAAAAGAAAGCTCTTGCTATGCCTCACAAAAGTACAAGAAAAAAATGGAGGAGAAGGATCACTCCGTGTGCTTCCAAGGGGGATCGATCACTCACCTCAGAACGAAGCAGCTGATGTGAACCGGCCATGACGCAGTACCAGCACTGCAATTGAGCAGACGGAGTGGGAATTGGGAGGAAGAACACGTGGCGGCCTGAGGAGAGGAGGACCTCCCCGATCGAGCAGCTCATATATATAGGAGCGCCGCTGTTGCTTCCCGGCAACGCCTCGCACGTGCGACAGCTCGTGATCGATCGATTGGGCAGGCGTGCATGGACGGCGTGGGACGGTTTTCATGAGGACGCGTAGATGAAAACGTAGATCATTAGCCCCGATCAGGGCAACGGCTGGGCTGCTTTTCCTGTGTGACGCCAGGGTCTTGGTATCAGGGTAACGGTTGGCCTGCTTTTCTTGTGTGACGCTGTTGACGCTCAAAAGTGGCACGATCATAAAGCAGCATGCCGGGGAGAAAACTTTGCCGGGATAAAACCTTGCCGGTGTGTGAAGGCTTGCCGGCGTGGAAAGCTTGCCGGCGCAGAAAGCTCGTTCATGTGTGGAAGCTTGTCGGTGTGAAATCTTGCCGGGGAGGAATCCTTGCCGGGGTAGAAACCTTGCCGGGGTGAAACCTTGCCGGTGTGAAAGCTTGCTGGGTAGAAACCTTGCCGGCGTGGAAAGCTTGCCGGGGTGGAGGCTGTGATAGTCAATCGAACGAGAAGTTGAAGATGGACTCAAAAGGTTATTCAAATGATCTTGGGTGGAAAAGTGTTCTACATGGAACTTGATCGATTTTGATCTAAATATCATCCCAATCTGAGGTCATATGCAAAAGTTAGAGCCCGCATAGCACGACATCCCAATGAGCAAAATATGACGCTTGGAACCAGACGCATATGTGTATGTCTGATGAGCTGCGTGAATAATTAGTTGTTTTGCGCGAGAGATTGGGCTGCTTTTCCTGTGTGACACCAGGGTCTTGATATCAGGGTAGCGGTTGGGCTGCTTTTCTTGTGTGACGCCAGGGTCTTGGTTCCGTCGTGTGATGCCAGTTTGGCGAATTATATAACTGCATAAAGTATTCGCCGGCTTGACACCCGTAAGATTAGTTTGACATGGTGATCTGGTAGATTAGTATGATCATCTGATTAGATCATGGCTAATACTTCATACTCCCTTCGTTTCTAAATATTTGTTTTCTTAAAGATTTTAAATGAACTATCACATACGAATGTACATAGATATATTTTAGAGTATAGATTCACTAATTTTTCTTCGTATATAGTCATTTGTTGAAATTTTTATAAAGATAAATATTTAGTAACAGAAGGAATATATTCCAAAGTATAAGATGAATTGGTTTCACATTTCTCTCTCTCTCTCGGCCATCATCCCAACACAGGAATAAATATGTTTCATACCTACCTACCTACTAGTACTAGTAGATCAGATCGATCGAGTGCAAGTCCAAATTGAACAAGAACCTCCGGCCTCCTCAGTCACTTTCACACGAGGGAAAGCACGGCCTCATCTCCTCGTCATTGTCTAAGGGCATCTCCAGCCGTTGCCCCCCCAAGGGACATCTAAAAGCGCTGTCTGGAGGTGAGCCGGTGTAAAAAATGACCCTGGGGCAAGTCGGTCCCCAGCCGTCGCCCCCCAGGACCGTCCTCAGGCGCGTATTTAAAAAAAGGATCATTCGGCGAAGTTATGATAAAAACTAGTTAAATTTCGGTCAAACATGGCAAATTTCGGTGAAATTCGTGCATTTTCATTACATTAACCTAATCTAAAAAAGAAAAGGGCTGAAGTCGTCGCCGCCGTCGCCGCCATCGTCGTCGTCGGCCTTCTCCTCCTTGACGCGGGCGCCCCTGCTGGACCCCTGCCCGGCGTCACCATGGCGGACTGGTGGCGGCGCGTCTTCGTCGTCGTCGCTGTCGCTGTCGCATAAGACGACGACCCCGTCTTCAACGCGGCCGCGTCGGCGCTCCACGAAGCGGCGCAGGGCGGCGCGCTGGCATTCCTTCTCCTTCTCCCGGCGCGCCTTCTCCATCGCAATGGAGTCCTGGCGCGCCCATTCTAGGGCCGCATCGTCGTCGTCGAACTCCGCCTCCACCGGTGCCAGCCCCGGCTCCGTCTTCACCGGCGCCAGCCCGGCTCCGTCTTCACCGGCGCCAGCCCCGGCTCCATCTTCGGCTTGACGAAGCGTGGAGGAGCCGACAAGGAGGGGGCGCGCCGGCCGCCCTTGTTGATGATGATGCCGATGCTGCGAGTGCGCCGACCGATTGGCGTCTCCGCCGCGGGCTCGGCCTTGACGCCGAGAAGCGCCGGAGAACCGGAGGAGTGGGGAGATGAGCGAGAGGAGGAAGACGAGGAGGAGGCGAACCTCCTTAGCGCCCATGCGCGTCGGTGTTGCGACGGGGCGGCCCCTGTCGCAGGATAGGTCAACGGCGGGTTGTTGCCGCCGTCGAGGTGCGTCAGCACGCCCTCCAGTGTGCGGCCCGGGACGCCCCACGCTGTTCTTCACGCCGCCAACCACCGGCGCGCCGTTGGTGGAGGCCAGGTGCTGCTGCTGGCGGCGCTGGAAGTACGCCGCCCAAGCCGCGTGATTGCCGGCGGCATACTGGGGGAGGGAGCGCTCGTCGTTGGTCAGGGAGGCGCGCGCGACCTTGACCTCCTCGGCGAAGTACGTGGGCTTTGCCACGGCGTCGGGTAACGGGGGAACGGGCACTCCCCCGTCGCTGAGCCGCCACCCCGTCGGCCCGGCGCGCATATCCGGCGGCGCCGAGATGTTCGCCTGGAACAGGAGCCAGGACTCCTGTTCGCGGAGCGAACGCCGGCCGAAGCCGTTCGCCGCCGCCTCGTCTCCGGGGAAGCGCTCTGCCATGGCGACGGGCTCGGCGGTGGTAGAGAGGGAGAGAGAGGGGCTGCCGGTGGTGCTCGGGAGAGGAAGACAGAGACGGAGAGAGAGGGGCTGGGCGGCGGCGAGGGGCGAGTCTGGTGTGGGCACCGGCGAGAACCGCCGGCTTTTATAGCCGCTCCGCGCCCGCGTGTACGCGTGCGACGGAGGGGAGGCGTCGGCGTGCCGTCCCGAGACGCGCCGCCCGTGAGGAATCAATGGCAAGGCTGACCGGCGGCAGCCTTGCCATTGATTCCCCGCGGGAACCGAGGCAGTTGGGGGGAAGACGAGCCGCCGTGTCCCTGACGCGGCTGGCCCGTGGCTTTTTCGCGCCAAAACAGTTCGCCCCGGCGCCCCCGGGCGCCCCCAGTGCACCGGGTTCAGCCTGGGTCCGCCGACGCTGTTTTCGGCCCAGACCGGCGAAAATCAGGCTCCTGGGGGCACGACTGGGCCGTTTTTTCGGCGCCGGCGCAAAAAAAAAACGCTTGGGGAGGCCTTCCTGGGGCGCGGCTAAAGATGCCCTAAGTCCCAAGTTATAAGTCATATGCGTATCCCACACACGGTCAGATGGCGTCTCTTATATATATATATATAGACATGGAGGCATTGTGGGAAGAACAAGCTCTCTCATAGGAAAAGTACTCCCTTCGTCTCATAATATAAAACGTTTTTTGACTCTAATAAAATGTCAAAATACGTCTTAAATTATGGGACGGATGAAGTAGTATTTATTATCTACCTACATACAGCTTCAGTACTATCTTCGTCTCGGTGAATAAGTCATTCGCGTAGTTTTAGATCAACGATCTAGTTATCTAAATATGTATTATATGTGACAAAAAAATATATTTAGAAACTACATCCGTGTAGAAATCTAGTGATATATTTTTCATGACATATAACACATATTTAATTTCTCAAATCGATGACCTAAAATTACGCGAATGATTTATTCATCTAGACGGAGGTAGTATTAGTTATCAACCGCAAACGCTTGGTTACTTGTGTAGCACCAATGGATGGACAGATCAGAAGCAGCTGCTGATTTCCTTTTCTTTCTTGTCATCTACGTAGTGATCGAACAAATCTGGTCAGCATTAGTGGCCAGGCCTGCTATTAAATTTAATCCGATCTATATAAAAAAATGTGGTGGCATATTCTCTGATAGAAACTGTAATTCGGTTCTTGAGTGCAGGCCTGAAAAAGGAAATCGGCAGCTGCTTCTTTCTACGTGCATATCAATCATTAGCTACGGCTGATCAGGGCAGCGGTTGGGCTGCTTTTCATGTGTGACGGCAGGGTCTTGGTTCCGCCTTATGATGCCAGTTGGGCGAATTGGATAAAGTATCCGCGGGTTTGACACCTGTCAGATTAGTTTGAGATGGTGATTTGGCAGATTAGTATGATCATCTGATTAGAGCATGGCTAATACTTCATCTCTTCCAAAGTATAAAAGGATTAGTTTTTTCAAAAGTCAACATGTGTATTTTGACTGGTTTTCGGGAAAAATATCAATATATACATTAGTAGAAAAAGGGTCAAACGTGAAGCACATTAGTGCCGGTTTGTATTTGAGCCGGCACTAATGTATACATTAGTGCCGGTTCCAACGGCTAGCCGGGCCGCTTTCATTAGTACCGGTTCGTGGTGAACCTTTAGCAATGAGAGTGGTGGCAGGATGTTGTCAGACTGGGGCCCCTCCAACCCCTTTAGTACCGGTTCTTGACACGAACCGGTACTAAAGGTCGTCCTACATAAACCCTTCGTCCACCCGAGCTCGCTCTGTTCTTCTCCTTTCCCCTCTCCTCTCTGTTCTTCCCCTCTTCCTCTCGAGCTCATCACACATTTTCCCCAAAATTTGTCAAGATTTGAAGGCCCCATCCATTCAAATGATCACAAAGATTAGCAACTTTGTCCTTTCATCTCTCATTGCTAGATTAGCTCTTGCAATGCTTTATATAATGATTAATTTGTGAGTTTAGTAATTTGGGAGGATATATATATATATATATATATGTGTGTGTGTGTGTGTGTGTGTGTGTGCGCGCGCTAGTATTTGATTTATATGCAATTTGAGGTCAAAAATAACACTTAGTTTGCATATGTAGGTGTGGTTTACTTAGTGCCTTCTAAATCTCCGTCGTAACCACCGTCGATCGCCCGCACCGTCCCGTCGCCGGCACCACCTTGTGGTGAGCCTCTTGTTCATGAAATTTTATATAAAAATTGATGTTTGTGTGATTTGGATATATAGTTACTCGTATAATTATCTTACCCGTACGTTGTTTGTTATACATATAGTGCCATGGTTTTGATATCCGTCCCCGTCGGCCCTCGTCCTTGTTATGATTCGGATGTGGTATATATATTCTCTTTTAAAACTAGTTGCATTTCGTGTTTATGACAAATTATGCCCATCAAGTTGACATAGAAATTTTTTCTAGGAGGTATGTGAACCGGAAATTCCAACCGACCCTATTGTCGAGAGGTTAAATTTAGTTGAAAGAGAAAACGAGTACTTAAAAGAAAAATTAAAAAGAATTGAGGGGGAGAAGATGGAATTGGAGTTGCATGTTGCCGATGTCGTCGATGATCACAAGATCAAGATGGAGAAAATGCGCTTGAAGATTAGAATGATTAGAAAATATGCCATCGATAGTGAGGCTTGGTATCATTATGCTGTTGGATCCATTGTTACCTTAGTTGCGATCTTGATCGTATTTGTTGTTGCATTTAAATGCTTTAGCTAGAGAGTTATTTGTTTGTTGCATTTAAGTGTTGTATGAACTTTATGTATGAACTTGTATTAATTTGGTCTATTCGGTGTTGTGTAATGAAGATGAGCCGGCAATGGATGTACGATGACCGATGCTCTCCCCAGTTCGTTGAGGGCGTGCATACTTTTCTGCTTGCGGCTGAGGCAAACAAGCGGGCGGATGGTTTTATGCCTTATCCATGTGCTCGCTGTAAGAATGGTCACAATTACTCTACGTCAAGAACCATTCACGTCCACCTGTTTAAGTCCGGTTTCATGCCGCATTATGATGTATGGACCAAGCACGGAGAAAGAGGGGTTATGATGGAAGACAATGAAGAAGAAGAGGACGACGACAGCTATCCTGGCCATGGGTTCCCTGAATACGATGATACAACAATGGGGAAAGAAGCTGAGCCGGTAATGCGGGAAGAAGCTGAGCTGGCAATGCGGGAAGAAGCTGAAGAAGAGGCATCAGATGAGCCCGTTGATGATCTAGGTCGGGCCATTGCCGATGCAAAGAGAAATTGCGCAAGTGATTTGGAGAAGAAGAAGTTGCAGCGCATGTTAGAGGATCACAAAAAATTGTTGTACCCAAATTGTGTAGGTGACAAGAAAAAGCTGGGCACCACACTGGAATTGCTGCAATGGAAGGCAGAGAATGGTGTATCTGATAAGGGATTTGGAAAGTTGCTGGTAATGATAAAGGATATGCTTCCAAAGGACAACGAATTGCCCGAGAGTACGTACGAAGCAAAGAAGGTTGTCTGCCCTCTAGGGTTAGAGGTGCAGAAGATACATGCATGCCCTAATGATTGCATCCTCTACCGCGGTGAGTACGAGAATTTGAACGCTTGCCCGGTATGTGGTGCATTGCGCTATAAGATCAGCCGCGATGACCCTGGTGATGTCGAGGGTGAGCGCCCCAGGAAGAAGATTCCTGCCAAGGTGATGTGGTATGATCCTATAATACCACAGTTGAAACGTTTGTTCCAAAACAAAGAGCATGCCAAGGCGATGCGATGGCACAGAGAAGACCATAAGAAAGACGGAAAGTTGAGAGTACCCGCTGACGGGTCGCAGTGTAGAAAAATCGAAAGAAAGTATGGGAAGGAGTTTGTAGATGACGCAAGGAGCGTATGGTTTGGTCTAAGCGCAGATGGCATTAATCCTTTTGGGTAGCAGAGCAGCAACCATAGCACCTGGCCTGTGACTCTATGTTTGTATAACCTTTCTCCTTGGTTGTGCATGAAGCGGAAGTTCATTATGATGCCAGTGCTCATCCAAGGCCCTAAGCAACCCGGCAACGACATTGATGTGTACCTAAGACCATTAGTTGAAGAACTCTTACAACTGTGGAATGGAACAGGTGTACGTGCGTGGGATGAGCACATGGGGGAAGAATTTGACCTAAAGGCGTTGCTGTCCGTGACCATCAATGATTGGCCTGCTCTCAGTAACCTTTCAGGACAGACAAACAAGGGATAACGCGTATGCACGCACTGTTTGGACGATACCGACAGTATATATTTGGCTAATTGTAAGAAGAATGTGTACCTGGGACATCGTCGATTTCTTCCGAGCAGGCATCCCGTAAGAAAGAAAGGCAAGCATTTCAAAGGTGAGGCGGATCACCGGACGAAGCCTCGCCACCATACTGGTGTTGATGTACATGATATGGTCAAGAATTTGAAGGTGGCCTTTGGAAAGGGTCCTGGTGGACAACCTGTTCCGAATGATGCTGACGGACGCGCACCCATGTGGAAGAAGAAATCTATATTTTGGGACCTGCCCTATTGGAGAGACCTAGAGGTCCGCTCCGCAATCGACGTGATGCACGTGACGAAGAATCTTTGTGTGACCCTGCTTGGCTTCTTGGGCGTGTATGGGAAGACAAATATACACCTGAGGCACGAGAGGACCAGCAACGTATGCACGGAAAAGACGGCATACATCAGGGTCATGCAAGCTACGCTCTTACCAAAGAAGAGAAGGAAATCTTCTTTGAATGCCTGCTCAGTATTAAGGTACCGTCTGGCTTCTCGTCGAATATAAAGGGAATAATAAACATGGCAGAGAAAAAATTCCAGAACCTAAAGTCTCATGACTGCCACGTGATTATGACGCAACTGCTTCCAGTTGCATTGAGGGGGCTTCTACCGGAAAACGTTCGATTAGCCATTGTGAAGCTATGTTCATTTCTCAATGCAATCTCTCAAAAGGTAATCGATCCAGAAATCATACCAAGGTTAGAGAATGATTTGGTGCAATGTCTTGTCAGTTTCGAGTTGGTGTTCCCACCATCCTTCTTCAACATCATGACGCACGTCCTAGTTCACCTATGCGAAGAGATTAACGTTTTGGGTCCTGTATTTTTACACAATATGTTCCCCTTTGAGAGGTTCATGGGAGTCTTAAAGAAATATATTCATAACCGTGCTAGGCCAGAAGGAAGCATCTCCAAGGGCCGGAAATGAGGAGGTCATTGAGTTTTGTATTGACTTTATTCCGGACCTTAAGCCGATTGGTGTTCCTGAATCGCGGCATAAGGGCAGACTGGATGGAAAAGGCACGCTAGGAGGGAAACAAATAATATGTATGGACGGATATTCTCTCACTGAAGCACACTACATAGTTCTACAGAATTCCGCCTTGGTGGCTCCGTATATGGATGAACACAAGAATTTGCTATGCTCCAAACACCCGGAGCGGTCTGATGACTGGGTTACACGTGAACAAACCAGGAGTTTCGCTAGCTGGTTGCAGACACGTACCATGCATGACACCTCTATTGAAGATGACCCGTACTTGCTGTCCCAGTTACCATCTTCGAATATAATGACTTTCAAAGGGTACGAGATAAATGGTAATACATTTTATACGATCGCCCAAGATAAGAAGAGCACCAACCAAAACAGTGGTGTCCGCTTTGATGCAGAAACCAAGACGGGAAAAGAAACATATTATGGTTATATACAGGACATATGAGAATTTGACTATCGACGTGGTTTGAAGGTCCCTTTGTTTCGGTGCAACTGGGTCAATATGACACGAGGCGGGGTAACGGAAGACCCGCAGTACGGAATGACAACAGTGGATCTCAACAATCTTGCGTATGCAGACGAACCATTTGTCCTAGCCAATGATGTGGCACAGGTTTTCTATGTGAAGGACATGTCTACCAAGCCAAGAAAAAGAAAAGATAAGGAAGCGAATGCATCGTACGATGAGCCAAAGCGGCACATAGTTCTTTCTGGGAAGAAAAACATCGTGGGAGTGGATGACAAGACAGACAAGTCAGAAGATTATGAAAAGTTTGATGAAATTGCTCCATTCACAGTGAATATTGACCCGAGCATCCCGTTAAATGATGAAGATTTTCCATGGTTACGACGCAAAGGGACACACGCGAAGAAAAAGTTTCACACCCAAAGATCTGGGATGTGATCGGCTTCACTATCATCACTTTCTTCTGTGTTTCACACCCAGAAGGGAATCTCTGTAATAGTTAGGGTAGTTAATTATGTGTTTTGGCATTTGAAATGCGAAGAAATTTTATGTGCAAACAAATTCCTTCATGCCTTTACTGATTTTTAAAGTTAAGTTATTCGCAAACTAGTGATTCACACTAATTTCAAATAATTCAAAATTTAAACTATTCAAATTTGAAAACTACGGGCACTAACAGAAAGTTTGTAATTTTTTTACCTAAAGCAAAAATATTCACAAAGAAACTCTAAATACACAAAAAAACAACTAAAAAATAAATAAAGCAAAAAAAATAAAAAAAGCCCGCCTACTAGGCCAAAGCGGCCAGCATACGACTAGAAACCCAACCTGTTGTCGGGCCAGGATACAGGACCGCAAAGGCCCAGTAGGCCAACAGGGCAACACAGAACATGTAGGCCCAGTAGGCCTGCTTTGAAGAGGAGCTCAAGAGAGCTACCGCACGGGGGTTTATAAACCAGTGCGGTCGCCCCTCGGCTAGCGAGGTGGGACTAAACTTGCCGCACCGCATCTGCGCCAGCGCACCCCCTTTAGTACTGGGTCGTGGCACCAACCGGTACTAAAGGGGGGGGGGGGCTTTAGTACCGGTTGGAGCCACCACCCGGTACTAAAGGGGGTCGCTTCCCGCCGCTTGGCCTGGCCAAAACAGGCCTTTAGTACCGGTTGGTGGCTCCAACCGGTACTAAAGGCCCCTCCTATATAAACAACACTTACGAAAATTTCAGTTTCTCATCTGCTTCTTCTCTCTGCACCGTCGCCCGCCGCGCCCCCCGTACGTCTCCATCCCTCGTCGCCGCCCCGTCCCCGTCGTCGCCACCCCGTCATCCCCGTCCCCGTCGTCCCCGTCGTCACCGCCGCCCTGTCCTGGCCCATCCCGCGTCGTCGCCGCCCCGTACGT
>NC_041392.1:10391672-10420646 GCF_002162155.2 Triticum dicoccoides
TAGTTATAAAAAAGTTAGAATTGTTAGAAATTTTTCTGTTTTTTAGAAATTGTTAGAAATTTTTCTGTTTTTTAGAAATAGTTAGAAATGTTAGAATTGTTAGAAATGTTAGAATTGTTAGAAATTTTTCTGTTTTTTAATTATAGAAATAGTTATAAAAAAGTTAGAATTGTTAGAAATTTTTCTGTTTTTTAGTTACAGAAATAGTTATAAAAAAGTTAGAAACTTTTCTTTTTTTTAGTTCTAGAAATATTAGAAATGTTATAGAAATGTTAGTTATATAGAAATGTTAGAAATTTTAGTTATCAAAATCCAATCATTAAAAAATGTTACTTTTGCGGGCATATAGCTAGTATTTGTTCTCGACGATGCCCGGCCCGCATCCTCGCCGTCGATCCGTCCGTGACGACGTCCGACTGACCCATGTCCGGGACTGGGCTCCGCCGGGCTGGCACTGGGAGGTGCTGACTGGAGCGGCGCGCCGCTTGATGAGGAACCCGGCCCCGGGTCCCGTCGTCGACCCTGATCTCATTTGGTGGCGTTCGCGTGGGCCAGTTTCGGTGCGGAGGGAGCCGGCCCCGCCGGAGGTGGTACGTCGCCGTGTCAGGGAGGAGGACGAGCACGTCCATCGCTACATGGTTGCGTTAGAGGGAGGCAGGTTCTCCAATACATGTCAATTTCTTCAGGGATCTCACTTCAGCTATGATCCTGTGAGGGTTCTGTTGTTGAACGTTGCAGAAAACAAAAAAATTTCCTACGTTTTCACCAAGATCCATCTATGAGTTTATCTAGCAACGAGTGATCGGAGAGTGCATCTACATACCCTTGTAGATCGCTAAGCGGAAGCGTTCAAGTGAATGGGGTTGATGGAGTCGTACTCGTCGTGATTCAAATCACCGATGATCCTAGTGCCGAACGGACGGCACCTCCGTGTTCAACACACGTACAGCCCGGTGACGTCTCCTACGCCTTGATCCAGCAAGGGGAGAAGGAGAGGTTGGGGAAGACTCCATCCAGCAGCAGCACGATGGCGTGGTGGTGGTGGAGGAGCGTGGTACTCCAGCAGAGCTTCGCCAAGCACCGCAAGAGACGAGGAGGGAGAGGGTAGGGCTGCGCCAAGAAGGAGAGGAACTCATCTGTTGGCAGCCCCAAGTCCTCAAGTATATATAGGGGAGAGGGAGGGGTGCGCCCCACCTAGGGTTCCCCCTAGGGGCGGCTGAAGGAAATATGCCCTAGAGGCAATAATAAAGTTATTATTTATTTCCTTGTTTCATGATAAATGTTTATTATTCATGCTAGAATTGTATTAACCGGAAACATAATACATGTGTGAATACATAGACAAATAAAGTGTCACTAGCATGCCTCTACTTGACTAGCTCGTTAATCAAAAATGGTTATGTTTCCTAACCATGAACAATGAGTTGTTATTTGATTAACGAGGTCACATCATTAGTTGAATGATCTGATTGACATGACCCATTCCATTAGCTTAGCACCCAATCGTTTAGTATGTTGCTATTGCTTTTCTTCATGACTTATACATGTTCCTATGACTATGAGATTATGCAACTCCCGTTTGCCGGAGGAACACTTTGGGTGCTACCAAACGTCACAACGTAACTGGATGATTATAAAGGAGCATTACAGGTGTCTCCAAAGGTAGATGTTGGGTTGGCGTATTTCGAGATTAGGATTTGTCACTCCGATTGTCGGAGAGGTATCTCTGGGCCCTCTCGGTAATACACATCACATAATCCTTGCAAGCATTACAACTAATATGTTAGTTGTGAGATGATGTATTACGGAACGAGTAAAGAGACTTGCCGGTAACGAGATTGAACTAGGTATTGGATACCGACGATCGAATCTCGGGCAAGTAACATACCGATGACAAAGGGAACAACGTATGTTGTTATGCGGTCTGACCGATAAAGATCTTCGTAGAATATGTAGGAGCCAATATGGGCATCCAGGTCCCGCTATTGGTTATTGACCGGAGACGTGTCTCGGTCATGTCTACATTGTTCTCGAACCGTAGGGTCCGCACGCTTAAGGTTTCGATGACAGTTATATTATGAGTTTATGAGTTTTGATGTACCGAAGGAGTTCGGAGTCCCGGATGAGATCGGGGACATGACGAGGAGTCTCCAAATGGTCGAGATGTAAAGATCGATATATTGGACGACTATATTCGGACATCGGAAAGGTTCCGAGTGATTCGGGTATTTTTCGGAGTACCGGGTAGTTACGGGAGAAGTAATGGGCCTTGATGGGCTTTAGTAGGAAGAGGAAAAAGGCTGCTGCGCCCCCCTCCCCTCTAGTCCGAATTGGACTAGGGAAAAGGGGGCCGGCCACCTTTCCTACTCCTCCACTTCCTTCTCCCTTCCTCCCCTCTTGATGGACTCCTACTAGGACTTGGAGTCCTAGTAGGACTCCCATCCTGGCCGCACCAATGGCCTTGGCCGGCCTCCTCCTTCTCCATCCTTTATATACTGAGGCAAGGGGCACCCCATAGACACACAAGTTGATCTTTGTGGTCGTTCCTTAGCCGTGTGCGGTGCCCCCCTCCACCATATTCCACCTCGGTCATATCGTAGCAGTGCTTAGGCGAAGCCCTGCGACGGTAGAACATCAAGATCGTCACCACGCCATCGTGCTGACGGAACTCCTCCCCTAAGCTTTGCTGGATCGGAGCCCGGGGATCGTCATCGGGCTGAACGTGTGCTAAGAACTCGGAGGTGTCGGAGTAACGGTGCTTGGATCGGTCGGATCGGGAAGAAGACGTGCGACTACTTCCTCTATATTGTGTTAACGCTTCCGTTGCGATCTACAAGGGTACATAGATCATACTCTCCCCTCTCGTTGCTATGCATCACCATGATCTTGCGTGTGCGTAGGAAATTTTTTAAAATTACTACGTTCCCCAACAGTGGTATCAGAGCCAGGTTATTTATGTTGATGTTATATGCACGAGTAGAATACAAGTGAGTTGTGGACGATACAAGTCATACTGCCTACCAGCATGTCATACTTTGGTTCGGCAGTATTGTTGGACGAGACGACCCGGACCAACCTTACGCGTACGCTTACGCGAGACCGGTTCCCTCGACGTGCTTTGCACATAGATGGCTTGCGGGCGACTGTCTCTCCAACTTTAGTTGAACCGAGTGTGGCTACGCCCGGTCCTTGCGAAGGTTAAAACGGAGTCTATTTGACAAACTATCGTTGTGGTTTTGATGCGTAGGTGAGATTAGTTCTTGCTTAAAGCCCATAGCAGCCACGTAGAACTTGCAACAACAAAGTAGAGGACGTCTAACTTGTTTTTGCAGGGCATGTTGTGATGTGATATGGTCAAAACATGATGAGATATAAGTTGTTGTATGAGATGATCATGTTTTGTTAAAGTTATCGGCAACTGGTAAAAGCCTTATGGTTGTCTCTTTATTGCATAAGATGCAAGCGCCAAATAATTGCTTTACTTTATCGCTATGCGATAGCAATAGTTGCAAGAGCAATAGTTGGCGAGACGACCATGTGACGACACATTGATATAGATCAAGATGATGAAGATCATGGTGTCATGTCGGTGACGATATAGATCATGACAGTACTTTGGAGATGGAGATCAAAGAAGCAAGATGATGATGGCCATATCATGTCACATATTTTGATTGCATATGATGTTTATCTTTTATACATCTTATTTTGCTTAGTTTGACGGTAGCATTTTAAGATGATCTCTCACTAATTATCAAGAAGTGTTCTCCCTGAGTATGCACCGTTGCGAAAGTTCTTCGTGCTGAGACACCACGTGATGATCGGGTGTGATAGGCTCTACGTTCAAATACAACGGGTGCAAAACAGTTGCACACGCGGAATACTCAGGTTATACTTGACGAGCCAAGCATATACAGATATGGCCTCGGAACACGGAGACCGAAAGGTCGAGCGTGAATCATATAGTAGATATGATCAACATAATGATGTTCACCGATGAAAATACTCCATCTCACGTGATGATCGGACATGGTTTAGTTGATTTGGATCACGTGATCACTTAGAGGATTAGAGGGATGTCTATCTAAGTGGGAGTTCTTAAGTAATATGATTAAATTGAACTTAAATTTATCATGAACTTAGTCCTGGTAGTATTTTGCAAATCATGTTGTAGATCAATAGCTCGCGTTGTTGCTTCCCTGTGTTTATTTTGATATGTTCCTAGAGAAAATTGTGTTGAAAGATGTTAGTAGCAAAGATGCGGATTGAATCCGTGATATGAGGTTTATCCTCATTGCTGCACAGAAGAATTATGTCCTTGATGCACCGCTAGGTGAAGGACCTATTGCAGGAGCAGATGCAGACGTTATGAACGTTTGGCTAGCTCAATATGATGACTACTTGATAGTTTAAGTGCACCATGCTTAACGGCTTAGAATCGGGACTTCAAAGACGTTTTGAACGTCATGGACCATATGAGATGTTCCAGGAGTTGAAGCTAATATTTCAAGCAAATACCCGAGTTGAGAGATATGAAGTCTCCAACAAGTTCTATAGCTAAAAGATGGAGGAGAATCGCTCAACTAGTGAGCATGTGCTCAGATTGTCTGGGTACTACAATCGCTTGAATCAAGTGGGAGTTAATCTTCCAGATAAGATAGTGATTGACAGAATTCTCTAGTCACCATCACCAAGTTAGTAGAACTTTGTGATGAACTATGACATGCAAGGGATAACGGAAACGATTCCCAAGCTCTTCGTAATGCGGAAATTGACGAAGGTAGAAATCGAGAAAAACATCAAGTGTTGATGGTAGACAAGACCACTAGTTTCAAGAAAAGGGCAGAGGGAAGAAGGGGAACTTCAAGAAGAACAGCAAGCAAGTTGATGCTCAAGTGAAGAAGCCCAAGTCTGATCCTAACCCTGAGACTAAGTGTTTCTACTGCAAAGGGACTGGTCACTGGAAGCGGATCTACCCCAAGTGATTGGCGGATAAGAAGGATGGCAAAGTGAACATAAGTATATTTGATATACATGTTATTGATGTGTACTTTACTAGTGTTTATAGCAAACCCTCAGTATTTGATACTAGTTCAGTTGCTAAGATTAGTAACTCGAAACGGGAGTTGCAGAATAAACAGAGACTAGTTAAGGGTGAAGTGACAATGTGTGTTGGAAGTGGTTCCAAGATTGATATGATCATCGTCGCACACTCCCTATACTTTTGGGATTAGTGTTGAACCTGAATAAGTGTTATTTGGTGTTTGCGTTGAGCATGAATATGATTTGATCATGTTTATTGTAATACGGTTATTCATTTAAGTAAGAGAATAAATTGTTGTTCTGTTTACATGAATAGAACCTTATATGGTTACACACCCAATGAAAATAGTTCGTTGGATCTCGATCGTAGTGATACACATAATCATAATATTAAAACCAAAAGATGCAAAGTTAATAATGATAAGTGCAACTTGTTTGTAGCACTGCCGTTTAGGTCATATTGGTGTAAAGCGCATGAAGAAACTCCATACTGATGGGATTTTGGAATCACTTGATTATGAATCACTTGATGCTTGTGAACCATGCCTTTTGGGCAAGATGACTAAAACGCCGTTCTCCGGAACAATGAAGCAAGCAACAGATTTGTTGGAAATCATACATACTGATGTATGTGGTCCGATGAATATTGAGGCTCGCGACAGGTATCATTATTTTCTGATCTTCATAGATGATTTGAGCAGATATGAGTATATCTACTTGATGAAACATAAGTCTGAAACATTTGAAAAGTTCAAAGAATTTCAGAGTGAAGTGAAAAATCATCGTAACAAGAAAATAAAGTTTCTACGATCTAATTGTAGAGAAGAGTATTTGAGTTACGAGTTTGGCCTTCAGTTAAAAAACAATGTGAAATAGTTTCACTACTCATGCCACCTGGAACACCACAATGTAATGGTGTGTCCGAACGTCATAACCGTACTTTATTGGATATAGTGCAATCTATGATGTATCTTACCGATCTACCACTATCGTTTTGGGGTTATGCATTAGAGACAGCTGCATTCACATTAAATAGGGCACCATCTAAATCCGTTGAGACGACGCCTTATGAACTGTGGTTTGGCAAGAAACTAAAGTTGTCGTTTCTTAAAAGTTTGAGGTTGCAATGCTTATGTGAAAAAGTTTCAACCTGATAAGCTCAAAACCCAAATCGGAGAAGTGCGTCTTCATAGGATACCCAAAGGAAATAGTTGGGTACACCTTCTATCACAGATCCAAAGGCAAGACATTCGTTGCTGAGAATGGATACTTTCTAGAGAAGGAGATTCTCTCGAAAGAAGTGAGTGGGAGGAAAGTAGAAAACTTGATAAGATAATTGTACCTTCTCCCTTATTGGAAAGTAGTTCATCACAGAAATCTGTTCTTGTGACTACTACACCAATTAGTGAGGAAGCTAATGATGATGATCATGTAACTTCAGATCAAGTTGCTACTGAATCTCGTAGGTAAACCAGAGTGAAATCCGCACCAGAGTGGTACGGTAATCCTGTTATGGAAGTCATGTTACTAGACCATGACGAACTTGCGAACTATGAGGAAGCGATGATGAGCCCAGATTCCGCGAAATGGTTTGAGGCCATGAAATCTGAGATATGATCCATGTATGAGAACAAAGTATGGACTTTGATGGATTTGCCCGATGATCGGCAAGCCATAGAAAATAAATGGATCTTCAAGAGGAAGACGGACGCTGATAGTAGTGTTACTATCTACAAAGCTAGAATTGTCGCAAAAGGTTTTCGACAAGTTCAAGGTGTTGACTACGATGAGGGTTTCTCACTCGTATCTATGCTTAAGTCTGTCCGAATCATGTTAGCAATTGCCGCATTTTATGAAATCTGGCATATGGATAAACAAAACTACATTCCTTAATAGATTTATTAAAGAAGAGTTGTATATGATACAACCAGAAGGTTTTGTCAATCCTAAAGGTGCTAACAAAATATGCAAGCTCCAGTGATCCATCTATGGACTGGTGCAAGAATCTCGGAGTTGGAATATACGCTTTGATGAGTTGATCAAAGCATATAGTTTTATACAGACTTGCGGTGAAGCCTGTATTTACGAGAAAGTGAGTGGGAGCACTACAGCATTTCTGATAAGTATATGTGAATGACATATTGTTGATCGGAAATAATGTAGAATTATTCTGTAAAGCATAAAAGGAGTGTTTGAAAGGAGTTTTTCAAAGAAAGACTTCGGTCAAGCTGCTTACATATTGAGCTTCAAGATCTATAGAGATAGATCAAGACGCTTGATAAGTTTTTTCAATGAGTACATACCTTGACCAGATTTTGAAGTAGTTCAAAATGGAGCAGTCAAAGAAAGAGTTCTTGCTTGTATTACAAGGTGTGAAGTTGAGTAAGACTCAAAGCCCGACCACGGCAGAAAATAGAAAGAGAATGAAAGTCATTCCCTATGCCTCAGTCATAGGTTCTATAAAGTATGTCATGCTGTATACCAGATCTATTGTATGCCCTACCACTGAGTTTGGCAAGGGAGTACAATAGTGATCTAGGAGTAGATCACTGGACAGCGGTCAAAATTGTCCTTAGTGGAATAAGGATATGTTTCTCGATTATGGAAGTGAAAAAAAAAGGTTCGTCGTAAAGGGTTACGCCGATGCAAGTTTGACACTAATCTAGATGACTCTAAGTCTCAGTCTAGATACATATTGAAAGTGGGAGCAATTAGCTAGAGTAGCTCCATGCAGAGCATTGTTGACATAGAAATTTGCAAAATACATGCGGATCTGAATGTGGCAGACCCGTTGACTAAGATTCTCTCACAAGCAAAACATGATCACACCTTAGTACTCCTTGGGTGTTAATCACATAGCAATGTGAACTAGATTACTGAATCTAGTAAACCCTTTGGGTGTTGATCACATATCGATGTGAACTATGGGTGTTAAATCACATGGCGATGTGAACTAGATTATTGACTCTAGTGCAAGTGGGAGACTGAAGGAAATATGCCCTAGAGGCAATAATAAAGTTATTATTTATTTCCTTGTTTCATGATAAATGTTTATTATTCATGCTAGAATTGTATTAACCGGAAACATAATACATGTGTGAATACATAGACAAACAAAGTGTCACTAGTATGCCTCTACTTGACTAGCTCGTTAATCAAAAATGGTTATCTTTCCTAACCATGAACAATGAGTTGTTATTTGATTAACGAGGTCACATCATTAGTTGAATGATCTGATTGACATGACCCATTCCATTAGCTTAGCACCCAATCGTTTAGTATGTTGCTATTGCTTTTCTTCATGACTTATACATGTTCCTATGACTATGAGATTATGCAACTCCCGTTTGCCGGAGGAACACTTTGGGTGCTACCAAACGTCACAACGTAACTGGGTGATTATAAAGGAGCATTACAGGTGTCTCCAAAGGTAGATGTTGGGTTGGCGTATTTCGAGATTAGGATTTGTCACTCCGATTGTCGGAGAGGTATCTCTGGGCCCTCTCGGTAATACACATCACATAAGCCTTGCAAGCATTACAACTAATATGTTAGTTGTGAGATGATGTATTACGGAACGAGTAAAGAGACTTGCCGGTAACGAGATTGAACTAGGTATTGGATACCGACGATCGAATCTCGGGCAAGTAACATACCGATGACAAAGGGAACAACGTATGTTGTTATGCGGTCTGACCGATAAAGATCTTCGTAGAATATGTAGGAGCCAATATGGGCATCCAGGTCCCGCTATTGGTTATTGACCGGAGACGTGTCTCGGTCATGTCTACATTGTTCTTGAACCGTAGGGTCCGCACGCTTAAGATTTTGATGACAGTTATATTATGAGTTTATGAGTTTTGATGTACCGAAGGAGTTCGGAGTCCCGGATGAGATCAGGGACATGACGAGGAGTCTCTAAATGGTCGAGACGTAAAGATCGATATATTGGACGACTATATTCGGACACCGGAAAGGTTCCGAGTGATTCGGGTATTTTTCGGAGTACCGGGTAGTTACGGGAGAAGTAATGGGCCTTGATGGGCTTTAGTGGGGAGAGGAAAAAGGCTGCTGCGCCCCCCCTCCCCTCTAGTCCGAATTGGACTAGGGAAAAGGGGGCCGGCCACCTTTCCTACTCCTCCACTTCCTTCTCCCTTCCTCCCCTCTTGATGGACTCCTACTAGGACTTGGAGTCCTAGTAGGACTCCCATCCTGGCCGCACCAATGGCCTTGGCCGGCCTCCTCCTTCTCCATCCTTTATATACTGAGGCAAGGGGCACCCCATAGACACACAAGTTGATCTTCGTGATCGTTCCTTAGCTGTGTGCGGTGCCCCCCTCCACCATATTCCACCTCGGTCATATCGTAGCAGTGCTTAGGCGAAGCCCTGCGACGGTAGAACATCAAGATCGTCACCACGCCGTCGTGCTGACGGAACTCCTCCCCTAAGCTTTGCTGGATCGAAGCCCGGGGATTGTCATCGGGCTGAACGTGTGCTAAGAACTCGGAGGTGCCGGAGTAACGGTGCTTGGATCGGTCGGATCGGGAAGAAGACGTACGACTACTTCCTCTACGTTGTGTCAACGCTTCCGTTGCGGTCTACAAGGGTACGTAGATCATACTCTCCCCTCTCGTTGCTATGCATCACCATGATCTTGCGTGTGCGTAGGAAATTTTTTGAAATTACTACGTTCCCCAACAGCGGCGGCCAGCCCCAATCCCATCTAGGGTGGCGGCCAAGTGGAGGGGGAGAGGGAGGCGCACCAGGCATGGGCCTTAAGGCCCATCTGCCCTTAGGGTTTGCCCCCCTTCCCCTTAGGCGCATGGGCCTTGGTGGGGAGGCGCCCCAGCCCACTTAGGGGCTGGTCCCTTCCCACTATTGGCCCATGTAGGCCTCCGGGGCTGGTGGCCCCACCTGGTGGACCCCCGGACCCCTCCGGTGGTCCCAGTACACTACCGGTGATGCCCGGAACACTTCTGGTGGCCAAAACCATACTTCCTATATATTAATCTTTACCTTCGGACCATTCCGGAACTCCTCGTGACGTCCGGGATCTCATCCGAGACTCCGAACAACATTAGGTAACCATGTATATCTATTCCCTATAACCCTAGTGTCATCGAACCTTAAGTGTGTAGACCCTACGGGTTCGGGAACCATGCAGACATGACCGAGATAACTCTTCGGTCAATAACCAACAGCGGGATCTGGATACCCATGTTGGCTCCCACATGTTCCACGATGATCTCATCGGATGAACCACGATGTCAAGGACTTAATCAATCTCGTATACAATTCCCTTTGTCTAGCAGTACGATACTTGCCCGAGATTCGATCGTCGGTATCCCGATACCTTGTTCAATCTCGTTACCGGCAAGTCTCTTTACTCGTTCTGTGATCAACTCCTTGATCACATTGTGCACATTATGATGATGTCCTACCGAGTGGGCCCAGAGATACCTCTCCGTTTACACGGAGTGACAAATCCCAGTCTCGATTCGTGCCAACCCAACAGACACTTTCGGGGATACCTGTAGTGTACCTTTATAGCCACCCAGTTACGTTGTGATGTTTGGCACACCCAAAGCACTCCTACGGTATCCGAGAGTTGCACAATCTCATGGTCTAAGGAAATGATACTTGACATTAGAAAAGCTTTAGCATACGAACTACATGATCTTGTGCTAGGCTTAGGATTGGGCCTTGTTCATCACATCATTCTCCTAATGATGTGATCCCGTCATCAACGACATCCAATGTCCATGGTCAGGAAACCGTAACCATCTATTGATCAACGAGCTAGTCAACTAGAGGCTTACTAGGGACATGGTGGTGTCTATGTATCCACACATGTATCTGAGTTTTCTATCAATACAATTCTAGCATGGATAATAAACGATTACCATGAACAAGGAAATATAATAATAACCAATTTATTATTGCCTCTAGGGCATATTTCCAACAGTCTCCCACTTGCACTAGAGTCAATAATCCAGTTCACATCGATATGTGATTAACACTCAAGGTCACATCCCCATGTGACTAACACCCAAAGAGTTCTGGGTTTGATCATGTTATGCTTGTGAGAGAGGTTTCAGTCAACGGGTCTGCAACATTCAGATCCGTATGTACTTCGCAAATTTCTATGTCATCTTGTAGATGCAACTACTACGCTACATTTTGAGCCATTTCAAATAACTGTTCTACTTGGAGCTATTCTAAATTGTTGCTCCATTATACGTATCTGGTATCTCTACTCAGAGCTATCCGGATAGGTGTTAAGCTTGCATCGACGTAACTCTTTACGTCGAATTCTTTATCACCTCCATAACCGAGAAACATATCCTTATTCCTCTAAGGATAATTTAGACCGCTATCTGGTGATCTACTCCTAGATTACCTTTGTACCGTCTTGCCAGATATGTGGCAAGGCACACATCATGTGCGGTACTCAGCATGGCACACCGTATAGAGCCTATGACAAAAGCATAGGGGACGACCTTCGTCCTTCCTCTTTCTTCTGCCGTGGTCGAGCTTTAAGTCTTAACTTCATACCTTACAACTCAGGCAAGAACTCCTTCTTTGACTGATCCATCTTGAACACCTTCAAGATTATGTCAAGGTATGTGCTCATTTGAAAGTACCATTAAGCGTTTTGATCTATCCTTATAGATCTTGATGCTCAATGTTCAAGTGGCATAATCTAGGTTTTCCATTGAAAAACACTTTTCAAATAACCCTATATGCTTTCCAGAAATTCTACATCATCTCCGATCAACAATATGTCAACAACATATACTCATCAGAAATTTTATAGTGCTCCCACTCACTTCTTTGGAAATACAAGTTTCTCATAAACTATGTATAAACCCAAAAACTTTGATCATCTCATCAAAGCATACATTCCAACTCCGAGATGCTTACTCCAGTCCTTAGAAGGATTGCTGGAGCTTTGCATACTTATTAGCATCTTTCAGGATTGACAAAACCTTCCGGTTGTACAACCTTTCCTCAAGAAAATTGTCGAGGAAACAATGTTTTGACATCCTATCTGCAAGATTTCATAAATAATGCAGTAATCGCTAATATAATTCCAACAGACTCTTGGCATCGCTACGAGTGAGAAAGTCTCATCGTAGTCAACTCCTTGAACTTGTCGGAAAACATCTTAACGACAAGTCAAGCTTTCTTAATGGTGATACTTACCATCATTGTCCGTCTTCCTTTTAAAATCCATATGTACCTAACAGCCTTACGACCATCAAGTAGTTCTTCCAAAGTCTACACTTTGTTTTCATATATGGATCCTCTCTCGGATTATATGGCCTCGAGCCATTTTGGAATCCAGGCCCACCATCGCTTCTCCATAGCTCGTAGGTTCATTGTTGTCTAGCAACATGACTTCCAAGACAGGATTACGTACCATTCTGAAGTAGTACGCATCCTTGTCTTCCAATGAGGTTTGGCAGTGACTTGATCTGAAGTTTCATGATCACTATCATAAGCTTCCACTTCAATTGGTGTAGGTGCCATAGGAACAACTCCCTGTGCCCTGCCACACACTAGTTGAAGAGACGGTTCAATAACCTCATCAAGTCTCCACCATCCTCCCACTCAATTCTTTCGAGAGAAACTTTTCCTCGAGAAAGGACCCGATTCTAGAAACAATCCATTATTGCTTTCGGATCTGAGACAGGAGGCATACCCAATTGTTTTGGGTGTCCTATGAAGATGCATTTATCCGCTTTGGGTTCGAGCTTATCAGCCTGAAACTTTTTCACATAAGCGTCGTAGCCCCAAACTTTTAAGAAATGACAGCTTAGGTTTCTCTAAACCATAGTTCATACGGTGTCATCTCATCGGAATTACGTGGTGCCCTATTTAAAGTGAATGTGGTTGTCTCTAATGCCTAACCCATAAACTATCGTGGTAATTCGATAAGAGACATCATGGTATGCATCATATCCAATAGGGTGCAGTTATGATGTTCGGACACACCATCACACTATGGTGTTCCAGGCTGTATTAGTTGTGCAACAATTTCCACAATGTCTTAATTCTGTGCCAAACTCGTAATTCAGATATTCATCTCTATGATCATATCATAGATAGTTTATCCTCTTGTCACGATGATCTTTCAACTTCACCCTGAAATTACTTGAACCTTTCAATAATTCAGACTCGTGATTCATCAAGTAAATATACTCAGCATCTACTCAAATCATCTGTGGAGTAAGAACATAACGATATCCACTACACGCCTCAGCACTCATTGGACTGCACACATCAAAATGTATTACTTCCAACAAGTTGCTTTCTAGTTCCATTTTACTGAAAATGAGGCTTTCAGTCATCTTGCCCATGTGGTATGATTTGCATGTCTCAAGTGATTCAAAATCAAGTGAGTCCAAACGGTCCATTTGCATGGAGTTTCTTCATGCATATACACCAATAGACATGGTTCGCATGTCTCAAACTTTTCAAAAACGAGTGAGCCCAAAGATCCATCAACATGGAGCTTCTTCATGCGTTTTATACCAATATGACTTACGTGGCAGTGCCACAAGTAGGTGGTACTATCATTACTATCTTATATCTTTTGGCATGAACATGTGTATCACTACGATCGAGATTCAATAAACCATTCATTTTAGGTGCAAGACCATTGAAGGTATTATTCAAATAAATAGAGTAACCATTAGTCTCCTTAAATGAATAACCGTATTGCGATAGACATAATCCAATCATGTCTATGCTCAACACAAACACCAATCTCGATGGTAGAGGGAGCGTGCGATGCTTGATCACATCAAGCTTGGGAAAAACTTCCAACACATATCGCCAGCTCACCTTTAGCTAGTCTCCGTTTACTCCGCAGCCTTTTATTTCGAGTTTACTAACACTTAGAAACCGAACCGGTTTCTAATACCATGGTGCTACTAGGAGTACTAGTAAAGTAAACATTAACACAATGTATATCCAATATACTTCTATCGACCTTGCCAGCCTTCTCATCTACCAAGTATCTAGGGTAATTCTGCTCCAGTGGCTGTTCCCCTTATTATAGAAGCACTTAGTCTCGGGTTTGGGTTCAACCTTGGGTTTCTTCACTAGAGCAGCGGCTGATTTGCCGTTTCATGAAGTATCCCTTTTTGCCCTTGCCCTTCTTGAAACTAGTGGTTTCACCAACCATCAACAATTGATGCTCCTTCTTGATTTCTACTTTTCTGGTGTCAAACATCGTGAATATCTCAAGGATCATCATATATGTCCCTGATATATCATAGTTCATCACGAAGCTCTAGCAGCTTGGTGGAAATGACTTCGGAGAAACATCACTATCTCATCTGGAAGATCAACTCCCACTCGATTCAAATGATTGTTGTACTCAGACAATCTGAGCACAAGCTTAACAATTGAGCTTTTCTCCCTTAGTTTGCAGGCTAAGAAAATCGTCGGAGGTCTTATACCTCTTGACGTGGGCACGAGCCTGAAATCTCAACTTCAGCCCTCGAAACATCTCATATGTTTCGCGACGTTTCAAAACGTCTTCGGTGACTCAACTCTAAACCGTTTAACTGAACTATCACGTAGTTATCAAAATGTGTATGTCAGATGTTCGCAACATCCACAGACGACGTTCGAGATTCAGCACACTGAGCGGTGCATTAAGGACATAAGCCTTCCATGTCTGTACATGCTAGGCTCGTCAAGTCAACCTAAGTGTTTCGCGTGTGTAAATCTGGCTTACACCCGTTGTATGTGAATGTAAGAATCTATCACACCCGATCATCATGTGGTGCTTCGAAACGACGAACTTTCGCAACGGTGCATAGTTAGGGGGAACACTTTCTTGAAATTTTAATGAGGGATCATCTTATTTAAGCTACCGTCGTTCTAAGCAAATAAGATGTATAAACATGATAAACATCACATGCAATCAAATATTGACATGATATGGCCAATATCATATTGCTCCTTTTGATCTCCATCTTCGGGGCTCCATGATCATCATCGTCACCGGCATGACACCATGATCTCCATCATCATGATCCCCATCATCGTGTCTCCATGAAGTTGTCTCGCCAACTTATTACTTCTACTAGTATGGCTACCGGTTAGCAATAAAGTAAAGTAATTACATGGCGTTGTACAATGACACGCAGGTCATACAATAAATAAAGACAACTCCTATGGCTCCTGCCGGTTGTCATATTCATTGACATGCAAGTCGTGATTCCTATTACAAGAACATGATCATCTCATACATCACATATATCATTCATCACATCCTTTGGCCATATCACATCACATAGCATACCCTGCAAAAACAAGTTAGACGTCCTCTAATTGTTGTTTGCATGTTTTACGTGGCTGCTATGGGTTTCTAGCAAGAACGTTTCTTACCTACGCAAAAACCACAACATGAAGTGCCAATTTCTATTTACCCTTCATAAGGACCCTGTTCATCGAATCCGATCCGACTAAAGTGGGAGAGACAGACACCCGCCAGCCACCTTATGCAACTAGTGCATGTCAGTCGGTGGAACCGGTCTCACGTAAGCGTACGTGTAAGGTTGGTCCGGGCCGCTTCATCCCACGATGCCGCCGAATCAAGATAAGACTAGTAACGGCAAGATAATTGACAATGTCGACGCCCACAACTACTTTGTGTTCTACTCGTGCATAGTAAATACGCATAGACCTAGCTCATGATGCCACTGTTGGGGAACGTTGCAGAAAACAAAAAAAATTCCTACATTTTCACCAAGATCCATCTATGAGTTTATCTAGAAACGAGTGATCAGAGAGTGCATCTACATACCCTTGTAGATCGCTAAGCGGAAGCGTTCAAGTGAACGGGGTTGATGGAGTCGTACTCGTCGTGATTCAAATCACCGATGATCCTAGTGCCGAACGGACGGCACCTCCGTGTTCAACACACGTACAGCCCGGTGACGTCTCCTACGCCTTGATCCAGCAAGGGGAGAAGGAGAGGTTGGGGAAGACTCCATCCAGTAGCAGCACGACGGCGTGGTGGTGGTGGAGGAGTGCGGTACTCCAGCAGAGCTTTGCCAAGCACCGCAAGAGACGAGGAGGGAGAGGGGTAGGGCTGCGCCAAGAAGGAGAGGAACTCATCTGTTGGCAGCCCCAAGTCCTCAAGTATATATAGGGGAGAGGGAGGGGTGCGCCCCACCTAGGGTTCCCCCTAGGGGCGGCGGCCAGCCCCAATCCCATCTAGGGTGGCGGCCAAGTGGAGGGGGAGAGGGAGGCGCACCAGGCATGGGCCTTAAGGCCCATCTGCCCTTAGGGTTTACCCCCCCTTCCCCTTAGGCGCATGGGCCTTGGTGGGGAGGCGCCCCAGCCCACTTAGGGGCTGGTCCCTTCCCACTATTGGCCCATGTAGGCCTCCGGGGCTGGTGGCCCCACCTGGTGGACCCCCGGACCCCTCCGGTGGTCCCGGTACACTACCGGTGATGCCTGGAACACTTCCGGTGGCCAAAACCATACTTCCTATATATTAATATTTACCTCCGGACCATTCCGGAACTCCTCGTGACGTCCGGGATCTCATCCGGGACTCCGAACAACATCCGGTAACCACGTATATCTATTCCCTATAACCCTAGCGTCATCGAACCTTAAGTGTGTAGACCCTACGGGTTCGGGAACCATGCAGACATGACCGAGATAACTCTCTGGTCAATAACCAACAGCGGGATCTGGATACCCATGTTGGATCCCACATGTTCCACGATGATCTCATCGTATGAACCACGATGTCAAGGACTTAATCAATCCCGTATACAATTCCCTTTGTCTAGCGGTACGATACTTGCCCGAGATTCGATCATCGGTATCCCGATACCTTGTTCAATCTCGTTACCGGCAAGTCTCTTTACTCGTTCCGTAACACATCATCCCGTGATCAACTCCTTGATCACATTGTGCATATTATGATGATGTCCTACTGAGTGGGCCCAGAGATACCTCTCCGTTTACACGGAGTGACAAATCCCAGTCTCGATTCGTGCCAACCCAACAGACACTTTCGGGGATACCTGTAGTGTACCTTTATAGCCACCCAGTTACGTTGTGACGTTTGGCACACCCAAAGCACTCCTACGGTATCCGGGAGTTGCACAATCTCATGGTCTAAGGAAATGATACTTGACATTAGAAAAGCTTTAGCATACGAACTACATGATCTTGTGCTAGGCTTAGGATTGGGTCTTGTCCATCACATCATTCCCCTAATGATGTGATCCCGTCATCAACGACATCCAATGTCCATGGTCAGGAAACCGTAACCATCTATTGATCAACGAGCTAGTCAACTAGAGGCTTACTAGGGACATGGTGTTGTCTATGTATCCACACATGTATCTGAGTTTCCTATCAATACAATTCTAGCATGGATAATAAACGATTACCATGAACAAGGAAATATAATAATAACCAATTTATTATTGCCTCTAGGGCATATTTCCAACAGGTTCCTTCTCTTTGGGTGTCCACCGCCCGCGCCGCAGGAACCGCGAGTGTCCTAGATTCTTCTGTAGTATTCGATCTTTATTAGCTACCTAGCCAGTGATGTACTCGATATATAATATTCAAGACGATGTATTCGAGATTATATATTATTCGAGACGATGTATTCGAGATTATATCTATTATTCGAGACGATGTCTATTATTCGAGACGATGTATTCGAGATTATATCTATTATTCGAGACGATGTATTCGAGATTATATCTATTATTCGAGACGATGTAATTTGAATACTAAATTGTTTTATATTTCTTTTGGCATAGCTAAATAAAAGCTATGGCGGACAATACCAACAGAGAGGGAGAACAGACCATGTTCGATATAATACGCGGGCCAGATGATGATCAGAATGAAGAAGATTATGACGGCTCCGAATTTCTAAACAACACCGGAGAGGGTGATATGATATTCGATCGCAGCGACCGAATTGATGAAGTCATGAACTACGATTATGACAACACCAGAGAGGTATATATATTTATATAAGCAGGCATGTGGTGATCATCACATGTTTTAAATGAGTTGAAGATATATTAACGAATCGATCTTTCTTCTTTCAGCCATCCGGATCGAGCAAATCTTCAGGCAACAGGACGAAACGAGGCCCGAACAAAAAGTTGAAGGAGGGCGTAAAGTATAATATCGAGGCAATCAAACCTAATGGAGAACCATTAGCACCTAAGAAGATTGCGGACAAGTTCGTTCGTCAGTGTGCAATTCTTGTGAAGGACCAACTCCCGATCTCCCTTCAAGAATGGAGAAAGCCAGCAAAGCCACGTCCAGATCTTACTTTTGTCGACGACAGACAAAAAAGTCTGCTTTGGGATACTCTCATGGAACATTTCACCCTACCAGATCATTTCACAGAAGCAGATGTGCAGAAAGTCAAGGACGCTGCTCTTAGGAAGATGGCGGTTGCATTCAAGAACCACAAGAATCGTGAATGGGACAAGTACGTCAAGGGAGGAAGGAAGACTCCAGTATTCGAGGGAACACTAGAGAATCAAAGTGCTCATTGGGACGATTTCGTGAAATTCAAGGATTCAGAATTATCTAAGGAACGGTCAAGAATAAACAAGGCCAATGCCGCAAAAAAGGATAAGTTCCATAAGCTGGGGCCAGGTGGCTATGCGGTGGGAATGCCTAAGTGGGATAAGTCTGAGAAAGAGATGTTGGATGCAAGTGTCACTCCAGAAACATTGAGCTGGCCCCCCAGGTGCAGGACTTGGTTCTATGCGCATGGGGGGAGTTGGACCCGAAGACAGGCAAAGTTTCCAAGAAGTCATGTCTGGACGGAGCCAAAGATAAGCTACTTGTTGCAATAGAAGAGGCTCGATCCGGGTTGTTCGAGCCCAACAGAGAGAATGACGAGCTTACGCGTGCCCTGGGAAATCCTGAACACCCGGGAAGAACATGAGGCATGGGCGCTATTCCGTGGTATGAGGGGTTTTCGGACTGGAACGCCGACTACAGAACCCGTGCGAGAAAGAAGATTGCGGAGGAGAAGAAGAGGAAGATGGAGGAGGAGCAGAGGAAGCTCGACTATGAATGCCTTCAAGGCCTAGAATCAGCGCACGCGGACTTGGCAATCAAATTCCAGCGGCAACAGGAGCAGATCGACTCACTTAGCCAGCAAAGGGGGTCTCAGCAGCTGCAGCAGCTAGCGGATGATCTAGCATTGGATACCACCGCCCCATCCATGCCGAGAAGCAGCGTGGGTTCCGCCCCGTTTGACGCAATGCTGGATAGATACCCCGTGGATGATATCGCGGAGAACACTAACTGCGAGCTACACTTCAAAATTAAGAACATATCCTTGAAGGTGGCGGACGGCGTTGCTTATACAAATTCCCCCGATGCAACCTTCCATTGCAACCCGATTCCAGCAGGCTATGCTCGTGTCGTGGTTGATGAGGTGGTGGACCAATATTCGGGGCTAGAGCTTGACATTTCTGGAGGTGACGAGGAGCACACACTCGAAGATGCCAAACATCGTATCATCCTATGGAGAAAGGATTGCATCATATTTCGAAGGCCACCTACACCGCGTCACCCGACTCCTCGTCGAAGTCTGCCACCGAGTCAGCAGACTCCCGCTCCTCCAAGTCCACCAACGCATGAGGCCAATCCTCCTCCTCCAAGTCCGGCAAAGTGTCAGGCCACTCCTCCTCCAAGTCCGACACAGCGTCAGACGTCCACTCCTCCTCCAAGTCCGGCACAACCTCAGGCCACAGCAAGTCCGGCACAGCTTCAGGCCACTCCTCCTCGTCCAACTCAGCCCCGTCAGCCGTCTCTACCGCCTCAGCAATCGCAGAAGAGACACCCCGCAGCTATGGTGCGTAGCGGTACGAGTCAAGGTCATAGTACAGGAAGTACAGGCGGAGGCAAGCGATATAAATATGGTCCAAACCTCACTACTCCTATTCCTGAGAGGGCTTACGACAGGATCGAGGAGCAAACCAATGCCATAGTGCGGGCAGAAGTCGACGCCCATTTTGGACCGAAACCGCCACCGCCGCCAAGGGAGAAAGTGCCTGTGGAAGTAGTTGACCACTTCATTTGTATGGCTCAACCACCAGCTCCTAAGCCTGTTGACACAAACTATGAGCGCCACATCAGGAAGTTACATCGACAACGTCTACAGAAGAAGGCGAGCTCAAGCTCGAGCAAACAACAAGCAGCTATCAAAAAATGCGGGAAAACCGTTGCCCAGCTGGGAGAACAGGCGGCGCAATCGATCCCCCCGCTTGTTGTGCTGCCAACAACACGTGACAGTATGCGCGCCCAATATTATTGTGGCCAAACAGTTTACGTTCCCGAGGTGGGCGATGTGGTAATAACCCAGGAGCATATAATGCAGGCTGAAACTCTCAAAATCACTGTTGGACAACTCCTCGAGATCGAGGACATGCCTGTGCTTACAGAGGAGGAAATAAAACGGAAATATGCCCGGGGCCAACCTTTGTTCAAGCCAGAAGAGGTCAAGAAGCTCCCAACGAGAATGTATGAATTGCATCAATGGTACATGCACATTACCAAGAGATCCGATCGAGAGTCCCTCATGGTGCAAGTCAAGAAGGATCATTACTACCATGAGAAACCTGTGACCGTTGAGTATTCTGAACTGTTTCAGTTATACAATCAAGACGCACTCGACAAATCTATCGTCAGTTGCTATTGTCTGTAAGTGATTTCTTTCTGTAATTTAAGTCTCAAGCTAGCTGTAGTGATCCTTTTGATCAATCATTACTTGTAATTATCCTCACTATATTCTTTTCTGTGGTATTATGCAGGATGAAGATGTATGAAATGAAAAAAGGTGGACGCAGTGGCATTGGGTTCATTGACCCAAACACCGTTAATGAATACACATGGACAATAAACAAGTATCATGAAAAGCAGGTAGAGGACAGCATGCTAGAGTTCTTGAAGCGCCTCAAATACAATGAAGATATACTACTTCCTTACAACTTCCAGTGAGTCACACTTTCTTGTACTACAAATTCTCTGTTTTTGCCTACTAGCTAGCTACATGTTTTTGCTTACATATGCCCGCTTAATTAAGACATGCAAACGTGTGTGCATGCAGATTTCACTGGATCTTGTATATCACCAAAGTTGACGCCGGAACAGTTCAAATACTGGACTCACTACTCAAAGCAAATAATGACTATAACATCTTGTTTGGGATAGTCAACAGGTAATTTCAATCATTATTAACTATATATCTCGGCCTATTTAGTTCGTCATTTCATGATATGAACTATTTAATAACCCCTTTATTCATTTTCTTTGTCGGCGGGCAGGGCTTGGGCAAGGTCGACAGCTGAAATGGTTTCGACCCAAGGTAAGTAATTAAGTAGTACTAGCTAGCTAGCTAGCTGCCATCTCTTTAATTATCATGCTTGATTAATTATTATCTGATCAAATTAAATTCCATTCTCGTAATAAAGGCCCCGAAGCAGGCGCAGGGGACTAATCTATGTGCATTTTGCGTTTGCGAGAACATTCACATGATGGCGTCCGAAAGGAGCAGATCTCAAAGACAGGAATGGGTACGCTTGTCAGAACACTATTCACAATTTTTACACCATTATCGATATCTAGTCACACAACTAATACACATGCATATTGATCTCCTTCTTAACAGTTCAAAGAGGTGCGGGACAAGCTCGTAGAAACGAAGCGCATAGAAGCACTTCAAGAGGAAATAGCGGGATTTTTGCTCGACCAGGTCATAAATCCGAAGAGAGAATATTATTACCCGCTACCGCCCCATCGACCAGGTCATGAACCACTTCCAATTGTCATCGTGCTCCGTAGGCACCAATTAGGCTAATGCCACTGGCTCCGAAGGCAACATGCATATGTAGGAGAAATTGTATATAGCTATACATGTGTGTATGTGTGAATTAATATGGTGGTTTGTGAGACATTGATGATATATATATATATGATTGGTTCTACTAGAAATTCTATATATATATATATATATATATATATATATATATATATATATATATATATATATATATATGCATAACGTGTACAATGTGTAGTATCGTAAAATACCAGCAAACGAAAAAAATTAAAATGGAAAACACAAAATTAAATGAAAAAGAAATCATAAAACCAAAAATCCCCCAAACATTTTAGTACCGGTTGGTGTTACCAACCGGTACTAAAGGGCTCCTGGCCCCCGGAGCTGGCTCGTGCCACGTGGTTGCCCTTTAGCACCGGTTCGTGCTGAACCGGTACTAAAGGGGGGGGGGGCTTTAGTGACCATACTTTAGTGCCGGTTATGGAACCGGCACTAAAGGGCCTTACGAACCGGTGCTATTACCCGGTTCTGCACTAGTGATACAATAGTAAATAGGCTTTGCTTTTTTTCCTATCACTAGTAGAAAAAGGGCCATTTGTCCCGGTTCGTAAGGGCCTTCTGTCCTGGTTTTGGAACCGGAACTAAAAGTTCGTTACTAATTCCCTTGGCCTTTAGTACCAGTTCTTACACGGACCGGGACAGATGGGTCTCCACGTGGCCGGTGCGGCGAGCCCAGGCAGGAGGCCCTTTGGTCCCGGTTGGTGGCACCAACCGGGACCAGTAGGCATCCACGCGTCAGCTGTTCAGGGGCTGGGGTTTTTTTTTTCTAAAGGGGGGAGGGATTTGGGGGTTTTGTATGGTTAATTAAGGTGTTTCATATATTGTGTTAGGTAGCTAATTAATTAATAGAGAGAAGTGTCCTCTCTTATTTCAGTGCTTGGTCGACGCTACATACTATACGTATAGAGAGCACTTGACACGCTAGCTAGTAAGCAAAAATGAAGGAAACAGAAGATCGTCATGAACATATGCATACAGAGAGAAGGAAACAGAAGATCGTCATGAGCATATCGACCTCTCCTTCTCCGAGAGATTGGTCGAACAACAAGTTTTCGTATATCTATCCGGCGCTACTGGCTACATATATACAATATAAGATCTCTTACAATATAATCCCCTAATTATATATGAACACAGGGTCCACATAGTATTCTTTGTCTTTACCAATCACGTGGTCAAGAAAGAATGCCGCCAATTCCTCTTGAATTCCTCGCATGTGATCTGGTGCTAGGAGTTCATCCCGCATCTGAAACATCTAATTTGAAGAAGGGGGTCAATACATATATATAAATGAATGAAACTCAACACAAATGATGGTAAATAAAGTTAAATTCTGAATATTATTGCTTACACACTTCATATTGGTTTTTAGTGTAGCCCGGCTCACAGGTCGTGTGGCGGATGGACCCGCAAACGTAGTATCCACAGTAATTATTCCCGGCTTCCTGCCACAACCACTTTACAAGAAATAGAGGTCACTAAAACTGATAAGCAAGTATGCTAAAATGGTATTGATGAAACTAGCACTTGAATCACTAGGAGATGCGCGGAACATGCTAGTAGTACTTACTTTCGGGTGTTTAAATTCCAGCTTCTTCGACAGTCCCGGAGCTTTTAAGGTGAATTTTTTCCAAATCCTGCCAGACAAAGAAAACAATTACTTGATATCAGGAAGTGAACAAAGTTGCCGATATGGTGCGATAATGATCGATTTAACTTACTTCTCGAGAATTTTAGTCATGTCCTCATACTTCTTGGGATCTTTTCGTCTCGAGTCTAAGACGGTTACTAGTCCCTGCTCGAGCTTAATCTCTAGGAGAATATAGTGGAACCTGCACACACATGCATAACTCATCAATTACATTACTATAACCTCGACTAATAAGGGAAACCGAATATGCACAAGAAAGTAACACTCACTTGAAGTTGTAAATAAAGAGTATTATAGCTTTGTTTTGATTTAATACCAACGATCGTAGAAAGTTGGCCTTGATATCTTTTTTCTGAAATTCAACCGAATATGCATCTATGATATTTGGGTTAATGAACCCAATATCACCGATTTGTCTTTTCTTTAATTCGGCGATCTTCAACCTGCATAATATAGTGAGGATAATTATAAATACATGCAATGAAAGAGTTGACCTATATATAGAGAGTTAATGACAGAAGTAGTACTTATAGAGTAAGTGACCGTTAATTTATCGAGGGCCTTCTGATTGAAAAACTAGAAGAACTCCTCAAATGGAACATTCAACAGATCCTTTCCAACGAGGTCATGCTCCTTTTTAACTCTCAGCGTCAAAGTATTCCTCCCCCCAGACTCTCTGCAGGTTTTCATGTACCAATCATGGAATCTTCGCATCATCGTTGTTAGAGACCTTTCATCTTTGACGAGAGGCTTCCCGTGCTCGTATCTGTGTTCTTCCACCTCCAAGAATTCATAATGTACATCGTCGGGCAGGTAATCTTCAAGATTGTTATAACCGGGCACCATCCTCGAATCGTTAGCGAAGATATCGCTAGACACCTTGAGCGGGGGGAACGATTGGTTCGCTTTTTCACCCAGCTGGGCAATTTTTTTCCCAGCTCGTCGTTCCGCTAACCTTTGTTCCGCTAACAGTTTTCAAGAGAAGGTCGTGTGTGATTGTTCATTGATTCAACACGGTTTATTTCTAAAAATTGTGTGCGTTGCCTGAGGTTATCGCCCACGGTATTTTCTCAATAACCGTTTGCAATAGTAAAACCCAATTAGCAGGCTAATTTTCCATTAGTAGACTAATTGCTCTATTATTAATAATCCATTTATTAATCTAATTGACATTCATATTAAGCACATAATATATTTAATTTCCATATTAAGGAAGCAGGATTTCATAATTGAAATACATCAGAGTACAACATGATATAGCTTCAGCACTCAACTACCCCATTATACAACTGCACCAGCACCAAGTTTCACATGCAACATGTAGAACCTTTCGAAATTAGTATCATAGACGGTATATAGACAGATGCATCTCATCTGGAAAACTGCTGAAGCGGAAGGCGGATATTGAGCCTTCATTCATGTTGAAGGTCTTTGCAACTTTAAGCCAGTGCCTGTGGATGATTGACCGTCCGTCTTTCGTCCTCTTCAGGAACACTTCAATATTGAACCGTGGGTGTTGTATGAAAACCTTTCTCACCTACTAACCATAGAGGTGGTTATCGGATGCAATTATACAACTAATTTGACACATAATATTATGTAATATAATACCTGAAAGGGCAAGGATCCAAGCATCACTAATGCCTCACGATGAGCAAGATGGTGCTCCTAATAATCTATTTTTTAATTTGAACTTACAAGAGAAAAAGGAAAGCATGCTACACAAAAAGAAATAGAAAATTGTTTACATGAGCATCTATGTCTCGCTTTAAGCTCCCACATTACTATGCCAAAGTCATATGGGTTGCGTGTATCTTTGGGAATGAAAAAAGTAAAAAAAAAAAAGAGATGAAACTGAAAACCCTAACTCTATATCTCGTCATCGAGTCCACGAGAGAATTATCCTTGTTTGCTAAAAAAAATGACGAGGCGTCGTTGCTGTTTATGACCCAAAGTTGTCCTCCTCTCTTGTTTATTGCTCTGTCCTATGACTCTGAATTGCCTGAATACTAGGTTGTGCAGAAGGAGACAGCTGCGTTGAGCCAAAAATATCGATAATGATTTGATATGTCGACACATGGTTGGTTTGGCACATAGTTTGGCGGTTCTCTAGTTGGGTTATTCTACTGTTAAATAAATGATATTACTATACAAATATACCAAAAAAAGGCGACAATCCAAACAATTGAAAGAAACAGATATCCCTGCCGACGCTGATTGCTGCCTTGTCGTCAGCTTGTTTTCTAAATACAACTTGCAAGAGAAAAGAAAACCCGAAAGAAATAGGAGAATTTGCAAGAGAAAAAGTTCTCTCTTTTTTTTTTGCGATGAGATCGATGCCTCACTTACTATCAGGTATGCCATTATTAAAGCAAAGTCATATGCATATATTGCGAGTACTTTCTAGAACAAAACAAAAAAAATGCATTTTTCGAAACAGAAAAATGTGTAAGAAAAAGGAGTGAGATGTGCAATCTTTCACATGTGAGTGACGTGGCTTAGGACATGTACAGTCACCGATCACCTGATCAGGCAGGTCAACTGACACGTCAGCATCGTGGCAATGGTGGTGTGCAAAAGCTGGACGTTTATCTGAGCTGCCACATGTCCTCTTTGTGAAATGCCCTTGTTTATGTATTGTGGTTTCGTTTTCTCAAGCCTAATGTTGAACATAGGGGTTGTATTGTTCAGTCTGAGACAACTGCCGTCCCACCGCGTCGCCCTCTGGCGACTCGGGGGGCGAAACCCTACCGCCGCCACCTAGTACTCTCGTACTCCTGCCCGTCTCGCCGCCGCTAGTGGCGCCCGCCCGCGAAGCTCGGCTAGGATCCAGGGACGGCGGCGGCGAGGCGCATCTCCGACTGACGCGACGCGACGTTGTTCGCTGCTCGGGGGCGTGAAGTGGTGTTGTCCGGGATCTGGCAGGCGGATGGGCCTGTGGACCAACGTCGATGCGCGGAGGGCGTGCTAGGCGCGTTCCCGACGCGTGGTGACGAGTCTCCTGGCTCCGCGCAAGAGCGAGGGCAACCGCGCGTGGCGCTGTTCCGGCTGCAGCGAAGGAAAGGTTGGGTTGTGGTGTGCTGAGCTGCGCGTCCCAGATCTGAGGCATTTCCTTTGCTCGATGGAGACGAGGCACCTGCAGGCTGCTAGGAGCAAAGCGGCCAGTTGGTTGGCTGGGTTGGGGATTGACCTCTTTGTCCGGCCGATTGCTGAGCAAAGTGACTTCCTACGGTTCCACGATGGCGTGGTCATCGAAAGGACTTTAGGAGGGTTCATCTCTCCTGATGGAGTTGATGACTTCAGCAGTGAGATACAAATTATGGACGGCGGCTTGACGCAGAGGGATGGTGGTGCAGTGGCGGCTGTTGCCTCGAATGTAGCTGCTGGGATCGCGGAAAAGTGGTGGCGAAAACACATGCGTGACTTTGATGGTGGTGCTGCGAGCACCCGGTCTTGAGCTCCAGGGCGAAAGCCTAGGTCAGACCCGAGTGGCTTACCTGGCATTGGCGATGTTTTTTTACGTCGTGACCTTGTTGAAGGCATTGCTTGGATATGCTCAGACTGATTTTTTAGGGTGAAAATCTAGATTCTAGCCTTTGGTTGGATCCCGTGACGGCGGCGCTCGAGTGTTGCTCCCTTCCTGAAGGCGTTGCTGTTGAAGAACCTTGTCGTCTATGTGGCGTCATGAAATGATTGGTGCGTATATGGTTGTTGTTGTAGTTTCCCGATAGAAGATCTGACCGCCTTGGGCTTTTTTTTTTCCCACGCTTAGGCATAGCTTTGGTCTTATATGACTTTGCTAATCATTGGCGTGTTTTTCTCGTGTGTGTGAGTTGGTGTCGGCTGTGTGCATCCTAGCTATGAAGAGGCCGGATGTATGCTCATTGTGTTTTGTATCTTCTTGATGCTTCATTTTGAGCTAATAAAATCCATCCTTTGTCGAAAAAAAGGAGTTTGTATTGTACTTTCTCCCTAAAGATAAACCCGTCTAATTTGTCATATATAGCAAGTGACTCACTCAATTGACACTATTTTCGCATGAAAATGAATTATATTAACAATCCTTAGAATAGTTATGCCTTAACGAAATATATTTCAGCTTTCCTACTCTGTTCTATTCGGCAAAAAAAAAAGTGTTTCTCTAAAATAGAATCATGAAAAGGTCAAAGTTACCCTTTTTTTCCTACGTGGCCTTGCTTGCGTCCTCAGGGAGCATTCATTTAGAACGTCTAGCTTGGCTCCACAAAAAAGATGCAATCTGTCATCCCTTCGGAAGAACTACAATGTCGACTTCACGACACTACATAAATCATGTACAGAAATCGAGGTCACAAAAGGTCGCCTTAACGTGAAAAAAAACACGGCCTTTTTTTTTTACATTCCATCTTGTTATATGTATTTTTGTTCCTCACCAAAGCAAAACAAGGGAAGACCCTACACAGTCTCAACTTGTTGACACGCCTAAATTAATTTTGCGCTTACAATTTGGTTACTTTTTTTTACAGAACCTTGTCAGAGGGCAGGGTGTTTCTGTGATTTCATTAAGAAGAAGGGAGTTGACACTTTATATGGAAAACTAGGCCTAAAATCACACAAACTGCATGATTGATTAGAGGAGAACCAAGTCAAAATCCCAACGATGAATACAGATAACCTTTAACCAAAACTAGGCACCACCACCGTCGCACATCAATGACCGAGAGCCAAAAAAGACCTGGGGTATATATATCGACTTGCCGACACTAAGATCCTCAAAAAATAGAAGACTTGGTGACACTACATAAATCATGCACACACATCGAGCTCATAAAAAGTCGCCTTAACGTGGAAAAAATGGCCCTTCTTTTCACATCCTATCTTGCTATATTTGTTTTTGTTCCTCAAAACAAAACAAGGGAAGATCCTACACAACCATAACTTTTTGAAACACCTAAATTAATTTTGCGCATACAATTCGGTTATTTAATCAGCGAATATATAATACTACTCGAGAAAGCGAGAATCAACTACAACTTGCAAGAGAAAGTTGTTCTAAAAAGGACAACTCACTGTCACCTGAAAATCATCGCAGCGTAGTCACATGTGCCGCTAGTGATTGAATAAAGTGATTACAAGCAACTTCAATGAGGTGACCCATTCGTCCGTCGCCGTCTGTATGGGTTGGTGTGGACACAAAAGGCGGTCCAACGCACCGACCCAAACGGACGCGCGTTTGCTTGGCGTCTGTATGTTGACCCATTCCTGGCTCATTTTTGAGCCGGATTTGCGTCGGCGTGGACACGAGACGGTCGCGCGAGCGCGCGTCTACTCCTCTTCCCGGGCCCGCCTGTCGGTGGCAGCCACCAT
>NC_041392.1:10420895-10433274 GCF_002162155.2 Triticum dicoccoides
TTTTTCCCAAAACCCTTCCGCCCGTGCGCGTGCTCCCGCCCCACACCCGCCATGGACGACGACCTTGACCTTGACCTCGACGCCGCCGCCGGCCTCGCCTCCCTCGCCTCGTCCGGCATGACGACCGCCCCCTTCGGCAAAGGCAACGCGCAAGACCACTGTCGCGCCCAAGCCAAAGAAGGCGCTGACGCCCAAACAACGGGTAAGGGAGTCGTCCAAGAGGAAGGGTCGGAGGCACGCCACGGACGCGAGGGATGAAGCCATCGCGACTGCCGCAGTCGCCGCCACCGCGCAGCAGGAGGTCACTAATGCCCGCGTCGCAGCGGCAACGAGGGAGGCGCTCTATATGCTAGGGTTAAACCCTTAGCCAGCACAGCCTCGTCAACGCCGCCGTGGCCGCTGCGGCCATCACCGGCTCATCCGCGTTTCCTCGGGTGGTGCTGCCCGACTCGCCCTGCGTGTCGGCTTGCACCCCGATGCCCGGCTTCCATGTGTACCCACAGGCCTCCCGCCTCTCCGGGGAGTGCTTGCCCGACGTGAGCGTGGTGGCGCCTTCCACGCCCGCGCCCACGCCCATCGACCTCAACGCCACACCGGTGGCCGATGGCTCGTCATCGGGAGGCGCGAGGAAACACACGAGGCAAATGTCGGCCGACGTGCTACCGGACGCCCGTAACCTATTCGAGGGAATGCCGACCGCCGGCGACGAGGACTACATGCAGAACCTCATCTTCGAGGGCGGTGTGCCGGCCGCTGGCTACGATCCTGACGAGACACAAAGTCAGGACGGCCGCGAGGTGTTCACGCCGACCGATGGCTATGATCCCGATCAGGCGGCCTTCATGCGTGATCAGGTCGACATGGACCTGGACGGCTTCCCACTTGACCACGAGTTTCCGGACGACTACGGGCAAGAGGAAGAGGACGAGTGCGACATCGAAGTGGAGCCTTTGTTCGAGGACGAGCTCGCCAACCAAGCCGGCGGGCCGAAGCCGAAGCGCAAGAGCAAGCGAACGAAGGCATACACGGCGGCCGAGGACAAGCTTCTTTGCGAGTGTTGGCGAGACATTGGACAAGACCCCAAGACCAGCGGCGAACAAAAGCATTCAACTTTTTGGATTCGTGTCCACCGAGAGTTTCATGAGCGCAAGAAGTTTCCGCCTTACCAAATTATGAGCACGCGCGGGTGGGTGTCCATTTCGAAGCGATGAAGGGTGATCCAACAAGAGTGCAACAAGTTTTGTGCCACTCTTGAGAGTGTCAAGGCCCGCCCCGTGAGCGGCATCGGCATGTAAGACATGGTATGCTAGCAAGCCGCCCTCTTTTCTGTCATCAAGTTTATGCTTGCATGTTCATTTGCCTACCATTTGCCAATATGCTTGCATGAAAATATTTGTAGGCATTTCAAGCTTTGGAGGCATTCAAGGTCCAACACAATGGCAAGTGCTTCAACCTCTCCCATTGCTTTAGGGTCATCAAAGATGAGGAGAAGTTCAAGGTGCAATATGCCGCCCTCAAGTCGCGTGGGGGAAGCAAGCCGTGGAGGAGGTTGGGGGCGAGCTGGCACGGCCGCGGGGGAAGACCAACTCCAAGAAGGAGGACAAGAGGGATGCGGCATCAAACGCCTTGATCACAAGCGTGGAGGGCATGATGAATAAGAAGAACTCAAGGGAGGAGGAGCGCCGGCGTTTCAAAGAAGAGCAAATGAACGCCTTCATGGAGATTCAAAGGAGGAGGCTTGAGATGGGCGCAGAGAAGCAAGCCAAGATGCTTGAGATGGAGGCGGAGAAGCAAACCAAGATGCTAGAGATCGAGGCCGCCAACGCCAAGACCAAGGCGAAAGAAGTGGCTCTCACGAGCATGATGACCGGGGTGGAGATCATGAAGGTGGATATCAACATCGTGTCGCCAAGGAAGAGGCCGTGCTTCAAGAAGATGCAGGCCGACATGCTCAAGTTCACCGACGAGTGATCTCGTGGCCGCGAGCGCCTTCCTTTTTTTATGCCGGCTTGTGTGCTGGCATGACCACGGGACCGCGATGGCGTGGTCGAACTCAAGTCTCGGTTCGTGGTTAGAACCGGGACTAAAGACCAGCCTTCTGTTCCGGTTCGAGCCAAGAACCGGAACCAATGTTTGTGGGCCAGGAGCGAGGCCCATTGGTCCCGGTTCGTGCCTAGAACCGGGACAAATGGGTCCATACGAACCGGGACCAATGCCCACGAGGCCCCGGCCGGCCCTCCTGGGCTAAAGAACCGGGACGAATGTCCCCATGAATCCCGGTTCGTGACTGAACTGGGAGTAATGAGTTTCCCTGCCCGAACCAAAGCCCTGTTTTCTACTAGTGTATCTCAAAAAAAATTAGATCTATTATAAAGATTCATCAGAAGTACAAAAGATCTCAAACATAATAAAATTTACATCGAGGTCCATGGATCACCGAACGACCATTGCCGTCATCATAACAAGCCGTCGACCCATCGATGTCACCGCTCCCGTACCGGAGCCGGCTGATACTTCTCCATCGTATCTACTTTTCCAAACATTTTTGCCTTTGTTTTGAACTCTAATATTGCGCCTACAATTTGGCTCTAGTCGACGTATATATAATATTACTCGAGAAAGCGAGAATCAAATGCAACTTGCAAGAGAAAGTTGTCTCAAAAGGGTTTTGAGATGGGCATATCGACAATTGCTTGATGATAAGTCACTGTCACCTGAAAATCGTCACGACGTAGTCATAAAGTGATTAAGCAAATGGCTTTCTAGTCTACTCTAGTGTAGCATAGGTAGCAGGGAAGCGTGCAATCACGCGTGGCTGAGCGTGTCGACTGACGTGGCTCCGATTCAAGCACCTGATCGAGCAGGGCAAGTGACACGTCACGTCTGCATCGTGACATCGACAGGCGCTGCAAAAAGTTATAGGCCTATCTGGCCTGCCACGTGCCCTGTTTGTCCAATAGCTTCATCGTCCTGTGTACAAAACTTACATGTCACTCAAAGCATTTGTAGACAAAACTGTCCGATTTGTTGTATCAGGCGAGTGACTCACCATTCTTTTTACCAAATTTAGGGAGCTCACCATGCATGCCATGCCGCGATTGACTCACTTAGTTGATACTCCCTCCTTTCGATAATGTAGTGCACCCGCACTTTTTCAGATTTAGGTTTGACCATAAATTTAATCAATGTAGACGGCATGGTATAGTTTTTGCTCCCGTTGCAGACTATGCATTAAAGAAGTAGATTTTGATAGTTAAATTTTATTACATAAGTTTTCTCTCGAAAACCAAGCATAAAAATGGCAAAAAAAATTCACTTCTCCCACTTGATTGTCGACTAGGCCCCTCTGACCAAGGTGATTGTCACCGTCACCTGATCAAATTCGTGAGCATAACTGCCCGTACCTTTATATGACCCTCCAACCTCTTGGTACCAAATACTCTGACCTCTTTGCATTCTATCCATCTGTGATATTGTGTTCTGCGAAAGGATCCCCGTGGTCTATGTGGCCACCACGAAGAGGAAGGAAAGACGACAACGAGGGGTCACGCGAACTCGTTGAGGCTTTTTTTTTTTTTTGCGGGTAAAACATCTTGTATTGCTCACTTATAAGAGTTGGTGCGACAATGCCAATCATGCGATCATATAAGAGTTGACGATCGTGTGACGCCATACTGATAGTTTTGGTGTTCTCTTCTAGGCGTAAACGCTAGATTGGCTTCACAAGAACAGTCAGCCACACACAGACGCACTGAGGCGGTCACTAGAGAGGTTGCTTGGCGGTGAGCATCTAAAGAGCCATGAGCCCCCAAAACGGTAGATACGATCACTCATGCGGACTGCCGACGTCTAGATTGGCCTTGCGATGACACAAGAATTGCCCATGAGCCCCCAAAACAACTACGATGTCGATCACACATTACTACAAAAATAAATCATGGGCGGTGATCGAGCTAATAAAAGGTCGCCTCAAAAGTATATTTTGATGGAAGAAAAAGAAAGATAAAATCATGCACGCAGATATGACAAATTCCTTTTTGCAAGGTCACGAGGCCAAACGAAAAGCATTTATCATTTTCAACGGATGAGATGAAGCCACGTTACTTCTTCTTCCCCATATCTCCGTCCCTGTCTCTTATAGTTATAGAGAGCAGGGCAACAACAAAACATACTACTCCCTACTCGTCAGAGCTCCATCTCCCGCCGCCGCCGGCTTCGCATCTCCGGCGCCACCGCCTCCGCCGCCGTCCTCCTCCGTGGTAGGATCCTCCGAGACCGTGCGCCCCTCTACGCCTGCCTGGTCCTCGCCGAATCTTCCGCCAGGTACAGCCACATGCCGAGCACGGAGATTTCTTGGCTGTTCTCCTCCCCCCCTCTCTAGTTCGCCGGCTTGGAGTTCAGATCCGCCCGGGTTCCGGATTGATTTTATCTCGCTGCGCTGGTGGCGAACCCTAACCTGCTGGCCTGGATTGGGTTATCGCGGGAGATCAGTCTAGCTCTGGTGCTCTCTTTGCTCGCCCTCGGCGATCTACTCCGAAATAGATCTCTATGGGGTGGAAGGGTACTCCAATCCAGTCCAGCCCACCCCAATCAAATCCATCCAATTCGTTGCGGCCCGGCCTGTGGAAGCACCAATTGCCAGCTGATTCCAGACTCCAGAGGATACTTTACTTGGGTTCAGTTCAACTGAATGCCTTGTGCCGTAGGTCTAGGATAAGAGGGATCCTTCTTGATCTGATGAAGGTGGCAGCACCTTGCTCCGGGGAAAAGGGGGCGATGATTCCCAACACACAACAGGGGTTGTACAAGGGGAATGAATTCTTGAAACAGCTCGGCTCTGTCTTTTCTTTATTTCCTCTCGGACAGGCCCTCTTTTTTCATTCGAATGGAAGGGGGCATATGTAGTTAGTCTAGTATATGATAGCATCGAGCTTCAGGATTGGGCGCGGTCTTCCGTCTTGCCGTCTAGCGCAAGCGTGCATGTTAACATAAGAATGATATTTTGTAACTAGCGGCGCCCTTCGACTGACGGCGTTGCTTGATTTTAGCTCATCCGTACAATCGTGGATTCTAGCGTGACGTGATCTGTGTTTGTCGACAGGTGCCGAATGGAGGAGGTTGACCCCGCCTCAGCTAATAGCCAAGCTTCGACTGGTGATGCCGCGGCAGATCAGCCTATCAACGTGTACGTGTGGGACTTGGATGAAACACTTATTCTGCTCAAGTCCCTGCTAGATGGGTCGTTTGCCGGGCATTTTGAGGGCCTCAAGGACCATGAAAAAGGTACTGAAATAGGCAAGCGCTGGGAGAACATCATTCTTGAACTCTGCGATGAGCACTTCTTCTATGAGGAGGTCAGTCGACACCTCAAATCTTGTCTGCTGACAGCTTACTAGAGCAATGTGTTTCTCTATGCACGTCATTGTGCATATGGATAGGCCATCTGGCTGCACATTTTACAATGTGTGTCCATGTTATATGTCATTGCTATCTACTGATAGTCTTGTTCTCTCACGTATGCAGATTGAGAACTACAATCAACCCTATCTCAGTTGTTTACATGAGTATGATGATGGGAAAGACTTGACAAAATATGATTTTGAGGCCGACTGCTTTAGTTCTCCTTTTGATGATGTGAATAAAAGGAAGCTTGCCTACAGGCATCGTGCTATTGGAGACAAGTATGCAAAGGTGTCACAATAATTAATTTATCTCACTCTATTTCCTTCAACTTTTGTTAAATGATTAAGCAGTGTTGTTGCATTTAGAAGTGACCTTCTACATATGCTGACATCCAATGTCCATATTACTCTTGTAAAAACTATAATATTTCATTCCGTTTCATGAAAATGACTGAACAACTCATATAACATGATGAGTGAATTCATATAGTAGCAGTCTCTGTTTTCTGTAGCAACATCTTCTTTTGTGGTATTTGGTTGATAGTGCTCAGGCCTAATCCTTGTGATGTTTGTACTTGGCCTTAATTTTCGACGGTGTGTAGAAAGTGGTAGTGCTATGTTAGGCAATTCAGTGTGCAAACTTTTTGTTCGTACAACTCCTTCGACGTGCATATCCTGATCTTGTAACACAAGACATCCAGTTTTGTTTAGAGATGTCAAGATTTTTTTTCCTTATGAGCTTCCAGACTGCGTGGTAGTCTAATAAACATCTGGTTATTTCTGCAAGAGCTTTATATTAAGCACTGACCGTATTTAAATAGTTACCATAGTTTTTTTTTCCTTTTTTGGCTTTCCGTGAGGGTGGGGGTGGTCTTGCATCGAGGTGATGGGCAATGTCAAGAAAGTGTCTGTGTTCTGTAAATTAGGATCAGGCAGCTGAACTGCAGTAGGTATATGAGATTAAGTGGACACCAGAACAATGGTAAGATGCCCCTTCTGCAGTGATTCACCAGCAGTTTTGTGTTTCATTGCAAGCACTTTTGTACAGAGGTTTAGATCTTAGCAAAAAACTTGGTTTAGAAATGGTAAGTAAATATGAGGTCTCGTAAGTTCTGTACTGGGTATTTTCAGAGCATCGTAACTGAATAAACACTTCCCTGCCATCATTTGGTAATTGAATGCTCTTCAGCTTCAGTTTAGTTGCAACTTTTGGACTTATTATTGCTGCAGTCATTAATTTCTGCATTCTACTATTTCTGTTTGTGTCATGTTTGAACTACTAAGCTCAGCTGCGTTGGTGTTTCTTCAGGGTTTGCAAAAAATTCTGGACCACCGCATGTTCAAAGTCTGGAGTGATTTGTATAGTTCAACAGACAAATATACTGATGGCTGGCTTTCTTCAGGTATTCTGATTCATACTAGTTTGGGGGAACTTCTTTTACTAATGAGAAAGTATCAATATTCAATCAAGAGATACTTCTGATATTTTGTTTGTGGTTGGCCAAAAAAGGTTGTGGACATCCATTGTGGCTATAAGTATTATTTCCAAAAGTCGGCTAGTGCCTAATAGCGCTGCTTAATGCAAATTATGTAATCCAAGATAATAACTGTAATATCAAATCAAGAGACTGCTGAATTTTCTACTTTCAGTAAGTGGAAAAGAAGAGGGTGCTTTCAGTTTCTTGGCGCACTAGATTATGCTATGATCATGCTATACATGTTTACCACCAAGAGAATACATTACGTAATGAATAATATGTTACAATCTAGAATTTTGTTTTTGGGTTTCCGTATGTACCGTTGGTTGGGAAATATGTTCAAGTGATGTTATCCTTTGATAGCATTCTTGTTAACTTTAATAACCTTTCTCTGCACTGAAATTGTTTGCCTACTCTAAAAAAACTGAATTACATGTACAATCTAAGCTTACTATTGATTCAATTTTGTATGCTTGAATACTCAATACCGTTCCCCTGCTATGCAGCTCATAAGTTGCTGGAAGAAGCGCTGGGTAAATCAACAGCTGAGCCTGTTGTCAAATCTTCAAGTATCAATTGCATAGTTACTTCAGGGTCCCTGGTTCCGAGCATTGCCAAATGTTTGCTGTATCGCCTGGACGATGTGGTCTCATCAGATAATGGTTCGTCTCTAATGTTGTCACAACTGTTTTCGACCGCTTCATCTGTGTTGCATATTGCAAGCTGCGAATCTGTTACCTGAAATATACTAATGGCAACAAATTGTCTCCTTGCACGAGCAGTTTACAGCTCGTGGGAATCGGGGAAGCTGCAGTGCTTCAAGTGGATCAAGGAACGCCATGGCGGCCCGAACGTCCGCTTCTGCGCGGTTGGAGACGGCCCCGAGGAGCGCAGCGCAGCTTCCATAATGAAATGGCCGTTCGTCAAGATCGAGATCCGCCCCGATGCTCCTCACAGGTTCCCCGGCCTGAGCCTGTCGACGATCCATGGCATCATGGACGCCGTGTACCAGTCATCGGGCAAAGACGGTTGACCTCTGGTGCGCGAGGTGGCATAGATGTCTTGAGGCATCAGTCGCCATGGACGAGGAGTCCAGTCAGGTGATAGTTCAATGGAACCGCATAGTGGAGATACCATATATATAGGAGGCATATTGCCCTCCCTGCCTGGAGGATCCGGAGACGCCTGTGAGATAAATAAAGAGCGCCCGACCATATAGTTTGATCCGTTCCGGCATGTTTGAATTGAATTCTGCCAGTGTTTGCCCACCTTACTGTCATCTGGGGAATCGTCTGCTGATGTAAGTCGTAACCGTTGGTTGGTTGTTGTGGCAAGTCTGTATCTTTGTGCTTTGGCATCTCAGATTTGATGGTGTACATGGGAATTCTGGTCCAGCGAAAAGTTCATTCTAGTCCCCTGAATTGCCAAATCCTTGACTACCTCTTTGGTTTGCAGGCAGTTCTTTTACAATTTGTTACCAAGTGTTTCCTGTGAAATCCATGCAGTACATTTCAGGAGGCAGACTTTTTATTTTTGCAGGGATTTTGGAGTCGGGCTTTTTCTATTTTCTGGAGTCAGACTTGGGCAGATCCATGTTACAAATACTCCTCGGTTACTGTTTTTCCCATGAAACGAGAACAAGAGCTAATCAACAAATATTGAAGAGATAACAACAGTGTGTCTAAATCAATCTTCAATCTTATACTCAATGCTAGATACATCCATTTAAGCGACAACCAATTCCAGACGGAGGAAGTACAAATCAAATGACAAACAAACACTGAAGAATGAACAACAATGTTTCTCAACCGATCTTAAACCAAAATGGCAACTTCTTGCAGTTGAGATCTGGAAGAAAATTGTTTTTATCAAGATGAAAAGGTGATAGTTTCCCCTGACGCATTGATTAGTATCTTAGGTGTCCAAGATGAAGAGGTGTTGCTTCAATAAATCTATGGAAGTTCAGTCTGTATTAATACATGGAGATACGCCATGAAAATGAGCACCTATCATATCTGTGAATAGAGAAGGCATTAATACGAGGATATCCAAAATGAGAACCAACATATTTGTGCATACCTAAACAATAGTCATTCTGATACCTATGTTCAAACTGTATACTGCATTTATGAATCACCAACACATCCGCGCAAGCAAAAGCATAAGACCAACATTGATCATTTCGAAATCCTTATCAAGCTGTGTTGCATTAGCATACAACTAGCACTAATATCAGGAGATCCAAAGTGAGCATCAAAATATCTACATATCTCTGCACTAAATATACACTAATCCTTTGGATATCCACTGCCAAACTGGATACTTGCATTCACGAACCCCCACTATACCTGATTTGTATAAATACCTATGCATATATCACCTCAATCCATCCAACCATCCATCCATTTCTGCCTCAGGCATCGGTCTCTATCCATCTATCCCCACCACACCCAGCCAATTCAAGGCTTCTCGCAGGCCTTGCGGCAATGGCAACATCACATATGACCACCACCGTCTTCTCTGCCATCGTCATCATTCTTCTTTCCTCAGCCATGGCCGCTCAGAGCAGCGGCGATGTCGGCGGCAAGAAGCCCAAGCCTACTGACTTCATGCTGGAAGCGTGCAAGAATGCCTCGAACTGGTCCAAGAGCTACAACGAAGGTTACAACTACGTGACCGCGGAATTTTGCATCTCGACCCTCCTCTCCGACAACCGGAGCGCCGACGCCAAGGACCGTCGCGACTTGGCGCTCATACCCGTCGACATCCTCAAGGAGCGTGTTGTCACCGCCGGTGGCAACGTCAAGAAGATGCTGCACAGCACCAAGAACAGCACGTCGACGACAGCACGCCATCTCAGAATCTGCGAGCTGGACTACACGGCCACCGCGGGCATCCTCAGCTTCTGCGACGCCTTGATGAGGGACTACCAGGGTGACAGGAGAAGCGAGGACGAAGACAACGACGGGCCCCTAAACTTCGAGCTGCCTGAATGTGTGGACGAGGCGAACGAGGCCTGGGGCTACTGCGGGCTTGCTCTTCTTCATATACCGGGGGCGGAGGCGCTGGTCAAGGAAGGCGATGAACTACAGATGCTGATGAATCTCAGCATTGCCTTGCTATCACCATACAGACTGGACTGATTCATGACATGCTTTTTTCTGCCAGAAAAAAACATACAGTATTAATGTTGCAACGTCAATTCTACTTCCATTTGGAATAATAGGAATAATGCTTCATCATCATATATAGAGTATTTTTTTTTCGATCAGAAGGGCCACGCGGCCCCCATTTTCATTACGAAAATGGAGTCACAGCATACGAATCAAGTTTCATACAGACTTAAACTTTTTTCGATGCCTAACATATGCATCATGAAAAAAAACTACTCCTACATCTTGAGGCACTTCAACTGCACCTACAGGATGCTACAACATCTTGAAGCTCATCAACATCTTGAAGCTCATCAACAAAAAGCTTCATTTTTGCATCATGTGAAATAACTCACTACAACCTGAGATACCAAACTCTGCACCTACAGGGTGTTATAGCAAAAGAACAAGAGAGATCATCGCAAATGCTACATCTATCACCACTTGATCAACAGAGCCTCCGTACAGCAGGCCCCCAACCGTAAGCACGCTTGAAGACGTCCCTCGCTATCTGGGCCAACCTCTTGGTCACTTCCTTAAGAGTTTTTTGCACTCCTCTTTTCTGTAGGACACCCCACGAATCCAACACAGAACATAAGGAGAAGATAATATCAGTAGGATCTTTAGATAAAGAACTTTGAAAGCAAGATTTATTTCTTGTTTTCCAGATCGACCATAATAAAGCAGCCGTACCAATAGCTATAACCACTATATCTTTCCCAGTATACTTAGGAAGCCAATTCTGACAAAAGTCAAAAAATGACAGGGGTGTTTGGGGATTTCCCAAAGCACTCCCAACTACATTCCAAAGAAACCGAGCAAAAGAGCAAGTGAAAAACAGATGGTCAATACGTTCATTGGCATCACAAAATTCACATTTGTTGGTGCCTTTCCAGCCTTTTTTACACAAATTGTCCTTGGTCAGGATCCTCCCTTTGATAACTAACCAAATAAAAGCCTTAATTTTCAAAGGTACCTTCAGTTTCCAAAGAAACTTAAAAGGGAACACTACTCTCCTAGCAATAATATATTGATAAAGAGATTTAACAGAGAACTGGCCAGAGCTGGTCAAAAGCCATTTGACTTTGTCAGGTTCCTCACTCAGAACAACCTGACCGCACATATCTAGAAGTTTATTCCACATATCCAATGTCTCCCCATATAAACATCTCCTAAATCTAATGCAGTTAAAATCTTGTTCGAATGCTTTAGCAACTGTAATGTTTTGATGGAAAGTAAGTTTCTACAAGTGAGGAAAAAGTTGACAGAGAGGCTTGTTGTGGATCCAAGCATCTTCCCAAAAACTAGTTTTACACCCATCTCCAACAATTCTCTGTCAGCATTTGTAAAAGATATCTTTAACACTCATGATACCATTCCAGAAATGAGAGTTGGCAGGAGATGACTCACATTGAGACAAAGTTTTCCTCTTCAAATACTTTGCTCTAATCATCTCCTGCCAATCCCCATCTTCATTCTCAAGTCTCCAGAGCCATTTACACAAAATACTAATATTCTTGATATCCAGATTAGTAACACCCAACCCCCCTTGGTCTCTAGGTTGACAGACATCAAGCCAGTTAACTAAATGAAACTTCCTAACCCCCTCTTTCTCTTGCCAAAGCACCCGAGCTCGAAAGAAGTCGATTCTTTTGCCTACTCCCTTTGGTAGACGGAAAAAGTTAAGTAAATGACTAATGACGTTACTCAAGCAAGTTTCAGTACGGATAAGCCTACCATCCATAGATAAAAGAGCCCCCTGCCACGCTGCAACTCCTTTCTCTACTTTTTCTTTCGCTGGCTTCCGGTCAGCATTACAAAGCTTTTTATAATGCAGGGGAAGACCTAAATACTTAAAAGGAAGGTAACAGGATTTTTATAACGCTGGCTTCCACCCATAGAGTACTTTTTATAACGCTTGCTTCCACCCATAGAGTATTTATGTCCATTGATTAATTTCCAATCTTTTTTCTGAAACAAGATTTGACAAAAACCATGGCGTTCCATGCAAATCCAAAAAGCTAACAAGAGGTAACAGGATTTTTCATTAATGATTTCAGACAACTGGAACATAGACATCCTCAAGAAGTTCACCATAATCACTGCAATTATCAAAGCAGTATGACACAAAACTTTGTCGATCTGTTACTCCCTCCTGTAGGAGAGAAGGATTAGGAGGAATGATTCACCACACTTTTATTAAGCTCTCGGCTGGGTCTTATGTACAGATTACAGGGCCAGCCAGGGAGATCATGGGGTGATCCACTACCTGGGATCGTGCGCCACGATCATATACACACACGCTACACCTAGTGTCTACGCAACTACGGTATAGCAGTACATTACA
>NC_041392.1:10433663-10464555 GCF_002162155.2 Triticum dicoccoides
GGCGGAGGCGACGCAAAGACTGGACGGAACTCAGAGAAAACATCCGATGGCAGGCCTTTGGTCATGATGTCGGCGAGTTGTTGGCGCGTGGGGATGTGAAGAACACGGAAGTGGCCGAGGGCGACGCGCTCGTGCACGAAATGGATGTCCAGCTCCACATGCTTAGTGCGGTGATGATGCACCGGATTGGCTGACAGGTAGACTGCGGACACATTGTAACAGTACACCAGTGTCGCCTTGGTCACCGGAGCGGAGAGTTCGTCGAGGAGCTGGCGGAGCCAGATGCATTCAGTGACCGCGTTGGCGACCCCGCGGTATTCAGCTTCGGCGCTGGAGCGCGATACGGTCGCCTGGCGCTTGGAGGACCAGGAGACGGGAGCATCGCCGAGGAAGATGCAGAAGCCCGACGTGGAGCGCCGGGTGTCGGGGCAGCCGGCCCAGTCCGCGTCGGTGAACACACGGACGTCGAGCATGGTCGAGGCGCGAAGATGAAGCCCGAGTGCGCAGGTGCCCTTCACGTACCGGAGCACGCGCTTGACAAGCGCGAGGTGGCATTCGCGCGGGTCATGCATGTGCAAGCAGATTTGCTGGACGGCGTAGGCGATCTCTGGATGCGTGATGGTGAGTGAGGGAGTCCTGGATTAGGGGGTGCTCGGGTAGCCGGACTATACCTTCAGCCAGACTCCTGGACTATGAAGATACAAGATTGAAGACTTCGTCCCGTGTCCGGATGGGACTTTCCTTGGCGTGGAAGGCAAACTTGGCGATGTAGATATTCAAGATCTCCTACCATTGTAACCGACTCTATGTAACCCTAACCCTATCCGGTGTCTATATAAACCGGAGGGTTGTAGTCCGTAGGCAATCAACTCCATATACAACAATCATACCATAGGCTAGCTTCTAGGGTTTAGCCTCCGTGATCTCGTGATAGATCTACTCTTGTACTACCCATACATCAATATTAATCAAGCAAGACATAGGGTTTTACCTCCATCAAGAGGGCCCGAACCTGGGTAAAACATCGTGTTCCCTGCCTCCTGTTACCATCCGGCCTAGACGCACAGTTCGGGACCCCCTACCCGAGATCCGCCGATTTTGACACCGACATTGGTGCTTTCATTGAGAGTTCCTCTGTGTCATTGCCTTTAGGCCCGATGGCTCCTTTGATCATCAACAACGATGCGGTCCAGGGTGAGACTTTTCTCCCCGGACAGATCTTCGTCTTCGGCGGCTTCGCTCTGCGGGCCAATTCGCTCGGCCACCCGGAGCAGATCGAAAGCTACGCCCCTGGCCATCAAGTCAGGTTTGGAAGCTTAAACTACACGGCTGACATCCGCGGAGACTTGATCTTCGACGGGCTCGAGCCACGGCCAAGCGCGCCGCACTATCTCGAGGGGCATGATCTAGCTCTGCCCCCGGATAGTGTCCTGGAGGCCGCACATGCATCGGTTCCGACCCCTAAATCGGAGCCTATTGCGCCAATCGAGGATGAGCGGTTGGACGTCACCTCGGGGGCTGCGATCCCGAAAGCGATCGAGCCGAACGCTAGCCCCGCACTCTGCACGACCCGTGACTCCGAGGATCCGGACTCCTCCCGGACTCCGACCCCCCCGCGCCCCTGCCAATCGAATCCGATTGGGCGCCGATAATGGAGTTCACCGCCGCAGACATCTTTCAGCATTCGCCTTTTGGCGACATCCTGAATTCTCTTAAGTCTCTCTCTTTATCAGGAGAGCCCTGGCCGGACTACGGTCAGCGAGGGTGGGATACGGACGATGAGGAAATTCAAAGCCCACCCACCACCCACTTTGTAACCACTATCGACGATCTAACCGACATGTTTGACTTCGGCTCCGAAGATATCGACGGCATGGACGACGATGTAGGAGACGAACAGGAACCGACACCTGTAGGGCGCTGGAAGGCCACCTCGTCATATGACATATATATGGTGGATACTCCAAAAGATGGAGATGGCGATGGAACAGTGGGGGATGACGCCCCCAAGAAACAGCCAAAGCGCCAGCGTCAGCAGCGCCACTCTAAATCCTGCCAAAGCAAAAACGGTGATTCCGGCACGGGAGATAATACTACCCCGGATAGCGCCGAAGAACACCCACCTCAACAAGATTCGACACAGGAAGATGGAGAAGCCAACCCTCATGAGAGAGCGGTAGACCGAGAGGTCGAGGATGATAACTATACGCCTCCCTCCGAAGACGAGGCAAGCCTCGATGACGACGAATTCGTCATACCATCAGACCCCGCCGAACAAGAGCGTTTTAAACGCAGGATTTTAGCCACGACAAGCAGCCTCAAGAAAAAGCAGCAACAGCTTAGAGCTGCCCAAGATTTGCTAGCTGACAGATGGACTGAAGTCCTTGCGGCCGAAGAGTATGAACTCGAACGCCCCTCCAAGAGTTACCCGAAGCGCAGGCCGCTACCCCGATCAGAGGAGGAAGCACCTACATCACCAGCGCATGACATGGCAGACCGGCCACCTCGCGGCCGCGACAGAGAGGCCTCTCGGCCCTCCACCCAAGCCATGCCCCGACGCCGCTCAACTAAGGCACGAGAAAATGCGCCCGACCTGCGAGACATACTGGAGGATAAGGCAAGACAAACAAGATCGATCTACGGATCGCGCAGGCGCCCTACGGCATGTGACAATGATCTTCACTTCGGATACAACAAATCCGGCCGGGCCGAACACAACAGACATAGCTCTTCCGAGCTGCGTCGTGATATAGCCCAGTACAGAGGCGCCACACACCCGCTATGCTTCACGAATGAAGTAATGGATCACAAAACCCCAGAGGGTTTCAAACCCGTAAACATCGAATCATACGATGGCACAACAGATCCGGCGGGGTATGGATCGAGGATTATCTCCTTCACATCCACATGGCACGCGGCGATGATCTACACGCCATCAAATACCTCCCGCTCAAACTTAAAGGACCGGCCCGGCATTGGCTTAACAGCTTGCCAGCAGACTCAATCGTTTCTTGGGAGGACCTGGAAGCCGCATTCCTCGATAACTTCCAGGGCACTTACGTGCGACCACCGGATGCCGATGACTTAAGCCACATAATTCAGCAGCCAGAGGAATCGGCCAGACAATTCTGTACACGGTTCCTAACAAAGAAAAACCAGATAGTCGACTGTCCGGACGCAGAGGCCCTAGCAGCCTTCAAGCATAACATCCGCGACGAGTGGCTTTCCCGGCACCTGGGACAGGAAAAGCTGAAATCCATGGCAGCCCTCACGACACTCATGACCCGCTTTTACGCGGGAGAAGACAACTGGCTAGCTCGCAGTAACAACTTATCAAAGAACCCTGGTAATTCGGATACCAAGGACAAAAGTGGCAGGACACGTCAGAATAAGCAAAAACGCCGCTTTAGCAGCGCCAGCAATGAAGACACGGCAGTCAATACCGGATTCAAAGGCTATAAATCCGGTCAGCGGAAAAAGCCATTCAAAAAGAATACTCAGGGCCCGTCCAGTTTGGACCGAATACTCGATCGCTTGTGCCAGATACATGGCACCCCCGAAAGGCCAGCCAATCACACTAACAGGGAATGTTGGGTGTTCAAGCAGGCAGGCAAGTTAAGGGCCGAAAACAGAGACAAGGGGCTGCATAGAGCCCAAGCCACCGAACAATAATGGACAGAAGGGCTTTCCCTCACAAGTGCGGACGGTGAACATGATATACGCAACCCACATTCCCAAGCGGGAGCGGAAGCGTGCGCTATGGGACGTATACGCGATGGAGCCAGTCGCCCCAAAGTTCAACCCATGGTCCTCCTGCCCGATCACCTTTGATCGAAGGGACCATCCCACTAGCATCCTTCATGGCGGCTTCGCCGCATTGGTTCTCGACCCAATTATCGACGGATTTCATCTCAACAGAGTCCTCATGGACGGCGGCAGTAGCCTGAACCTGCTTTATCAGGATACAGTGCGGAAAATGGGCATAGATCCCTCAAGGATTAAGCCCACAAGAACGACCTTTAAAGGCGTTATACCAGGTGTAGAAGCCAACTGTACAGGCTCAGTAACACTTGACGTGGTCTTTGGATCCCCGGACAATTTCCGAAGCGAAGAGTTAATCTTCGATATAGTCCCGTTTCGCAGTGGCTATCACGCCCTGCTCGGACGAACCACATTCGCAAAATTCAATACGGTGCCGCACTACGCATATCTCAAGCTCAAGATGCCAGGCCCTCGAGGAGTAATTACGGTCAACGGAAACACCGAACGCTCCCTCCGTACGGAGGAGCATACGGCGGCTCTCGTAGCGGAGGTACAAAGTAGCCTTCTCAGGCAATTCTCCAGTCCGTCCATTAAAAAGCCAGACACTGCCAAGCGCGCCTGGAGTAACCCACAGCAGGACCGCCTGGCACACTCTGAGCAAGCGTAGCAATGCGGCCCCAACCCCAGCTTTCGCAACATAGCGAAACCAGTACCTCGCGTACATAACTACGCCCTTGAAATACCATGGGCACAGGGGAAGGGGCACAATAACGGCACGGCCAAAATACGGCTTAAAACATACTAGGGGCTGCCGGATTCTTTTTCTAATTTTTTCTTACTTTCAGGACTCCATACTTCGGACGACCTGTTCGGCAATTCGACTGCCGCATAAACGATGCAAGATCCAGGGAGGCAGACAAGCCATGCGCATTATGGAACTCCCAGGTGGTCTTTGTTACGAGCAGTATACCTGTTTTAAATACAATTCCGCGGCCTGCCCCTGGTCAGGACATGCAGAATAGTCCAATATCTTTTGCTTACCGCACTATTTGTATCGTTCGGCTTTGATAAATAGCCTCTTTATAAACAATGCTTAGCTCCTTGTCTATTTTTTTGCATTGTCTTCTTTTCACATTTATGTTTATTAAATGACATGATTGCACCCGTACACCATGGTACGGCAAACACGCCAGGGGCTTCAGTACCCCTCATAATGGTGTGAGAAGTCCGTACACTTCCACAAGCGCGGCACCCCGAACTTATAGCACTATATGCATCGGCTCCGAATCATGATTTGGGCCAATAGTTGGGTTTGCCCGGCTCCTATGTTTTGGTGCCTTACGTTCCGCTCTATCGGCTAAGGTAGCACTAGGAGAACCACTGCGATTGTGCCCCGGTTCAGCTGGGTTAAGCACCTCAGTGGAGAAAGCTAAAACTGACTATCATGATGTGGCGAGAGACCGGTCGTTGTTCGAGAGGTTTTTCGAGTCCCTAAAGGCTTATGCCGCTTCGAGCGAGGAGCTGGCTTTGTCCGGCCAAGGCGTGGATAGCGCCCCGAACTCGGTCTTTCGAACTAGGGGCTTCGCCGAAATTTAAAATTATAGAGTTCTATGGCTAAGTGAGAGTGTTCAAGCATTATAGTCCGATTGCCTGGTTCGTTGTGCTGAGCGCCTCCCTTGAAGGACCCAACTATGGGAAAAAGAGCGCTCAGGTTTATCCCGAACACCCCAGCACTAGTGACACGGGGGCAGAAGCCGACGACTGGCCATCTCCCAATTTTTGATAAACGGCCACACAGAAAGTAATATTTTAAATTCAATAAGCATTGCTTAGCGCATATGAACAAGTTTTCGGCGCACAGGATAAACACGAGCGAGTTCATTCAAATATCACATCCTTGGTACATTCATCCGCCACAAGGCAGGCACCTGCAAGAACATCCTTATAGTAGTTCTCGGGTTTGCGATGCTCCTTCCCCGGCGGTGGCCCGTCCTTCACAAGCTTCTCACCGTCCAGCTTACCCCAGTGCACCTTTGCACGGGCAAGGGCCCGACGGGCACCTTCGATGCAGACGGAGCGCTTGATGACCTCAAGCCTCGGACAGGCCTCCACCAGCCACCGCACCAGTCCGAAATAGCTCCCAGGCAGGGCCTCTCCGGGCCACAGCCGAACTATGAAGCCCTTCATGGCCTGCTCGGCCGCCTTGTGAAGCTCGACCAGCTGTTTTAGCTGGTCGCTCAAGGGCACAGGGTGTCCGGCCTTAGAATACTGAGACCAGAACACCTTCTCCGTTGAGCTGCCCTCTTCAGCTCGGTAGAATGCGGCGGCATCGGATACGCTGCGGGGAAGATCTGCGAATGCCCCTAGAGAGCTCCGGATTTGGGTAAGTAACAGGTAGTTCACTTTTATATTTCTGCTTTGCATAAAGAATGCCTTACCCACTGCTATCTTCCTCATCTCCTCCAACTCTTGGAGGGCCTTTTGGGCTTCGGCCTTGGCAGACTCTAGGGCCGTTGCAAGCTCGGATGCTTGCGCCTTTGACTCTAGCTCCAAACTCTCATGTTTTTTCATGAGAGCCTAAAGCTCTTGCTGCACCTCGCCGACCTGAGCCCCAAGTCTGTCTCGCTCGGTGCGCTCCGCAGCCGTTTTCTTTTCGGCCTCAGACAGCGCCTGCTTAAGGGTCGCCACCTCAGTCGTGGCTCCTATAATAAGCAGTACAATCCTGTTACTCTTTTTGCAATCAAGCCTTTTTATAGGCACTTTTTCTGTAAGGTATTTCTTACCTTCTTCCTCCTCGAGCCGCCGCTTGGCAAGGCCGAGCTCTTGCTCGGTCCGCTCGAGGTCCTGCTTCAGGACACCCACCTCCGCAGTCAGTGCGGCGGTGGATAGCAGCGAAGCCTGCATACGCATATTGACTCTTTTTTGTTAGACTCCTGCGATATTTAATAGATCCTCTATTCGGCTTTTCTTTTCGAACGCCAAACAGAGCATCATGGGCTACTGTCTATGCGGTAATATTTTTACATATTTTTACTTACCTCGAAGCCTGTTAGAAGGCTAGCGCAAGCTTCAGTCAGTCCGCTCTTGGCGGACTGAACCTTCTGGATCACCGTACTCATAATAGTACGGTGCCCCTCGTCGATGGAGGCATCGTCAAGCACCTCCAGCAGATTGTCCGGCACCTGCGGTTGGACGGAGGCCGCCGGCTCAGAAGGCTTGCTCCTCTTGGAAGGAGTTCGCCTACCGCGGTCCGGAACTGTTGAAGATTCCGACGCGGTGTCCGGCACAAAGCCGGACTGAGAGCCCTGGGGAGCCTTATCCCCTTCACTCCTGGAGTCCGGGAGGTTGCCTTGCGGCTCCTCCGGGACCACCTCCTCCTGCCCCGGAGCTTGTCGCGATGCCACTTCGGCGTCGTCTGCAGTGCGGGGGGAGACAGCGGGTGGAACTGAGTTCACGTCCGATGAGTCTAGGGAGCCGCCCGACGATTCGTCGAATTCGGCCCGGGGCGGACTGCATAATTACATTCGACATTAGGGAAAGCTATGCAACAAAGGAACATCATGAGTTACCCTGATATCCGAACTTACGATTTCGCCGGACGCTTGGCCCTGTTTGGCCACTCCTCTTTGCCCTCTTCGGCGTTGGGGGCGTAGTCCGGCGGAGGGGTCTTCCTTTTCCTAGACCCCTCGGCCTCCCCCGTCGGGGCGGCCTTCCTCTTCTCTCCTCCCTCCGCTGGGGGGGGGAGAGTTTTCTTCTTCCTCCTCCTCGTTTTCGTGGGAGGAGGGCGTCTCGGACTCGTCAGATGACGAGTCCGACACCACCATGTTGCGGGCACTCTTTCGAGTCCTCGTAGTCTTCTTCTTGGCCTTCTTCTCCGGCACCACATAAGGCGCCAGAACCAGCAGCTTCGCTAGTAGAGCTGGGGCTGGGTCTTCGGGCAGCGGAGCCGGACAGTTAATCGGTCCGGATATCGCCCGCCAAGCCTGTCAAAGGTAAGGGAGTTTAGATCCCGCATAGAGTCAAACTATGAAAAAATCTTAACATCCTGTAAAAGGTGCATATGGCATACCTCGCTAGCGTGACGCTGCGAGCTGTATCCGCGGTCCTCGGAAGCGGATGCGGGAGCCTCGGCGCCCTTGAATGGCATCTTCCAGGTGTCTTCGTACATCGTGTCGAAGAGCCTGCTGAGGGTTTGATGCTGCGCCGGGTCGAACTCCCACAGATTAAAATCCCGTTGTTGGCACGGGAGGATCCGGCGGACGAGCATAACCTGGATTACATTAACAAGCCGGACTGGCTTGTTCACCAGGGACTGGATGCATGTTTGCAATCCGGTCACCTCTTTTTCGTCACCCCATGACAGGCCCGTCTTTTTCCAGGACATAAGCCGCGTGGGGGGTCCGGATCGGAACTCGGGGGCTGCGGTCCATTTCGGATCGCGCGGCTTGGTGATATAAAACCACCCGGATTGCCATCCCTTTAGGGTCTCCACGAAAGAGCCCTCGAACCATAGGACGTTGGCCATCTTGCCCGCCATGGCGCCTCCGCACTCCGCCTGGCTGCCGCGCACCACCTTGGGCTTGACGTTGAAGGTCTTGAGCCAGAGGCCGAAATGGGGGCGGACACGGAGAAAAGCCTCGCACACGACGATAAACGCCGAGATGTTGAGGATGAAGTTCGGAGCCAGATCATGGAAATCCAGGCCGTAACATGAGCCCCCGGACAAATGGGTGGAGTGGAAAACCCAGTCCGCGGAGGAAGTGGGGGAGAAATACTACCCTCTCATGGGGCCTTGGGGTGGGAAGAAGCTGCCCCTCTTCGGGAAGCCGGTGTGCGATTTCCTTGGACAGGTATCCGGCCTTCCTTAGCTTCTTGACTTTACCCTCCGTGACGGAGGAGACCATCCACTTGCCTCCCGCTCCGGACATTGCTAGAGAAGGTTCAGGTGGGAAGTGCGGGCTTGGGCGCTGGAGCTCGGGTGCGCAAGAGATGGATAGGCAAAGGAGGAAGAAGGCGTAGGTAAAAAGGTGGATCCTTGTCCCCTTATATGGGAGGATGCGGTTGTGCGTCCCCACCTGCCTAGTAAACTCGCTTGCCTCCCAAGCGCCGTGATAAGTGGCGCGGTTGGGTTACCCACGTCCGTATTGATGATAATCCCGTAGAAGGGGGGTACACGATCTCTGCTTTGACAAGACGTGCCAAGGAAACCGCCTCGCAAAACACGCTGAGGTGGAAAAGTGAAAACGATTCGAGTGAAGGACTTGGCTGTAGTGTGATGACGCACTGCGGAATACGTCAGCAGATTTGATTTGTGTTAATATTATTCCCTCTATGGCAATATGTGGAAGCTTATTTTGCAGAGCCGGACACTACTCTTGGTGTTTACAATCTTCTATGAAGGACTTGAAGGAGGAACCCGCCTTGCAATGCCGAAGACAATTTGCGCGCCAGACTCGTCGTCATTGAAGCCTGGTTCAGGGGCTACTGAGGGAGTCCTGGATTAGGGGGTGTTCGGGTAGCCGGACTATACCTTCAGCCGGACTCCTGGACTATGAAGATACAAGATTGAAGACTTCGTCCCGTGTCCGGATGGGACTTTCCTTGGCGTGGAAGGCAAGCTTGGCGATGCAGATATTCAAGATCTCCTACCATTGTAACCGACTCTATGTAACCCTAACCCTATCCGGTGTCTATATAAACCGGAGGGTTGTAGTCCGTAGGCAATCAACTCCATATACAACAATCATACCATAGGCTAGCTTATAGGGTTTAGCCTCCGTGATCTTGTGGTAGATCTACTCTTGTACTACCCATATCATCAATATTAATCAAGCAGGACGTAGGGTTTTACCTCCATCAAGAGGGCCCGAACCTGGGTAAAACATCGTGTTCCCTGCCTCCTGTTACCATCCGGCCTAGACGCACAGTTCGGGACCCCCTACCCGAGATCCGCCAGTTTTGACACCGACAGTGAGGTACTGCAGGGTCCCAACGATGCTCCGATAGGCCGAGGGGTCGTTGACGCAGGGCCCATCGGCTGAGGGGAGTTTGCTCTTCGTGTCGATGGGCGTCGGGGAAGGGTGGCAGGTGTCCATGCCGGCGCGTTTCAGGAGTTCGTCAACATATTGTTGTTGCGACAGGAAGAAGCCAGCTCGGGTGCGGGTGACGCGGATGCCGAGGAAGAAGGCGAGCGAGCCCAGGTCCTTCATGGCGAATTCGCCTGTGAGGCGCTGGATGACATGGTGAAGCATGCGTGACGAGGACGCGGTGAGCACGATGTCGTCGACGTAGAGGAGGAGGAACGCCGTGTCGTTGCCGTGCCGGAAGGTGAACAACGACGAGTCTGAACACGTAGTTGCGAAGCCAATGGAGCAAACAAAGCCGGCGAAGCGGAGGAACCATGGGGCGCCTGCTTGAGCCCGCACAAGGACTTGGAGAGGCGGCAGACGTGCTCTGGTTTGTCGGGGTCGACGAATCCGGCGGGCTGGAGGCAGTAGACTTCCTCCTCCAAGTTGCGAGGAAGACGTTGGAGACGTTGAGATGGTGCACCGGCCAGCCGCGCGACGCGGCCAGAGTGAGCACCGTGCGGATCGTTGCTGGCTTGACGATAGGGGAGAACGTCTCGCCATAGTCGACGCCGGCACACTGATGAAAGCCCCGTACGACCTAGCGTGCTTTGTAGCGGGCTAGCGCGTCGGCGGCGTCATTTTTGTGCTTGAAGATCCACTTCCCTGTGATCAGGTTGGCGCCGAGGGGCGGGGCACCAGCTCCCACATGCGATTGCGCACGAGCGCGTCGTACTTAGCACGCATGGCACCGAGCCAGTTCGGGTCCCGACCCTCCAGTCCGACAACCGGAGCGCCGACGCCAAGAGCCCCATCGACCTGGCGCTCATATCCGTCCACATCCTCAAGGAGCGCCTTGTCACCGCCGGTGGCAACATCAAGGAAATGCTGCACAACACCAAGAATAGCACGTCGGCAACAGTGCGCCATCTCCGAACCTGTGAGATGGAATACACGGCCAGTGCGAGCCTCCTAAACTTCTGCGACGCCTTGATGGGGGACTACCATGGTGATGATGACGATAGTGTTTTGTCGTTCTACTACGAGCTGTCCGACTGTGTGAACACGGTGGACAAGGTCTCGGGCTACTGTTGGTTTGCTCTTCCTCAAATTCCGGGGGCGGAGGCGCTTGCCAAGGAAAACAAGGAACTGATGAAGCTGATGTATCTCAGCATGGCCTTGCTAGAACCATACGAATAGCACACAAGTGTTGATTCATGATATGTTTTTTCTGCCAGAAAAAAACATATTAATGTTGCAACATTAATTCTACACTAGTAGAAAACGGAGCTTTCAAACCGATTCGTAAGGGCCTTTAGTGCCGGTTCCATAACCGGCACTAAAGGGTGGGCACTAAAGCCCCCCATCTTTAGTACCGGTTCGGCACGAACCGGCGTTAAAGTGCCACCACATGGCATGAGCTCGCGCCCTGGAATGGGGGACCTTTAGTATCGGTTGGTGTTACCAACCGGTACTAAAGGTTTTTTTTTGAATTTTTTTTTGAAAATTTTGTTTGATTTTTTTTTGATTTTTTAATTTTTCTAAATCATTTAATGATTTAGTCTCTAATCACCTCTCTTAACTGTTCAAGTGTGGATCCCTCATTCCAAATCGCGTAACTTCCCAGCCGGTCACCCATCCTCTCACTCCCTCAGCCTGAGCACGCTTAACTTCGGAGTTCTATTCTTCCTACATTCCAAGTCTGCACTTGTTGTTTCCTGACAAATGTAAGCTGTCAATCCTATTAACTCTCAGCAGTTTAGCTTGAGTATTAAGTCACATGTTTCACCGTTTGAGTTTGAAACTATTATTCTAAAAAACAGTAATTATTTAGTAACACTAATATTTCTTGAATAAGTTTGACCATAGTTTGACCACAATTTGACCATAGTTTGACTAGATTTGACCAAAAAATAAAAAATTGAAATAATTATTTAGTAACACTAATATTTTTGAATAATTATGTAGTAACATAATACTTCTTGAATAAGTAGTTTGACCAGATTTAACCAATTTTTCTTAAAAAATCTAAAATTTGACCATATCTTTTTTTCCTTTTGAAATTTGAGGATTTTAAAAAATTGCAAACAAGCCGTAGGTCATCTCCATCGGATGCGGATTTTCGTGCTGAATTTTTTGATATATTATACGTTTTTTCCGACATCGTATGCAAAAGTGATAGCCGTTTTACATTTTCCTCTACACTTTTTGCAAAACATGTCCAAGTTTAAGTTTTCAAAATTTTCTAACTAATAGATGTAGTAATATAACTACCTCTCGAAGGATTTATTTTTTGAAGTTTTTATTATTTTCTTTTGATTTTTTTAAAACTGAAATGGCGATAGGGGGTAGAGTTTGAAAATTGCCCCTTTAGTATGGGTTCGTGGCATGAACCAGTACTATATGTTAGACCGTTAGTATCGATTTGTGTCACAAACCGGTATTTGACAGCTCTTTGTCGTCGTCTTGTGCGACAAAGCGCAGAGCTTCTGTTCGGCAGCTCCCGCGTTTCATTACGAGGTCTTCAGAACAAGCGCAACGAGTTTAGCTCCCTGCGTGCCAGTACGAGGTTTGCTCCCTGCGTGCCAGTACGAGGTCTTTAGAACAAGCGCAACAAGTTCATCTCCCCAGGTTCGGATCGAGGCGACGCCACTGTCAAATACAAGGAGAGCGCTCGAATCACCCACCGCTATCCTCCTGTCTCCCATACGACCACGAGGAAGAGCCACCACCACTGACATGGTGCCCGCCGGAGCTGCCTATGAGCTTTGTTTGTGCATCCATGACGGCGGTCTCCCATACGACCACGAGGGAGAGCCGCCACCACTGACATGGTGCCCGCCGGAGCCGCCTATGAGCTTTGTTTGTGCATCCATGGCGGCAGCTGTGTTGATGATAGGGGAAGAAGAAGGAAGGAAAAGAAAACCTAGTGATGTGTGCGCGAGCTGAATCCAGTGGTTTTTAGTAGAATGGGTTTGGTTCCTTAACAGGTCTCCGTTCCGTTTTTGGCTGGAAAGAAGACAGAAGAGCGCTAACAGAAGTTTTTCAGCGATGGTCAGTCAGTTCTGTTGTTGGGCTGATCGACTGACCCTAAAATTATGATCAGTTTTGTACTGTCTTCTTTTCTTTTCTTCTATTTCAATAATCGACTGACAAGAATCAAACGGCAGGACAAGTGAAGATACGGCTCTTAGATTCAGACACCTCGCGGGACACCGCGCAAAGGGGAAAAGCAACCAACAAGGTCGCACGCATCCATCTATGCACACATACAGAGTTCTCGTCTCAACACCAAGTGCAAAATTAAAAAGCACGCGTTGGTAAGTCATTACACAAACAGTACAAAGTAGAGGCTTATTAGCTATCGAGATCACATCACACAGACGCGACGCACGTGCCCATCTAGCCAGCGATCGAGCTGCCTAGCTGATCAGTAGTAGTGGCCACCGGCGGCGGGAGGAGGGTGGTACGCCCCGGCCACCGGCGGGGGCGCGGCCACGATGCCGACCCCGTGCTTGTGGTGGTGGCGGCCGCCGCCGCCGCCGTGCTTGTGGATGCGGTGCTCCATGGCCTCCTCCCGGTGGAGCGCCTTGTCCTGGTGCAGCTCCATCTTTGCCGCGGCCACCTTGGCCTTGCCGCGCTCGTGCGCCAGCTCCCGCTCCGCGTGCGACCTCGCCGTGGCCGCCTCCGCCTTCTCCGACGCCTTGGCCTGCGTGATCTTGGTCTTGGCCTTCACCGCGCTCACCCCGTCCTTCACCTTCTCCTTCGCCGCCTGCATCTTCCCCGAGCCTCTTGATTCTTCCCCGATCGAGCAGCTATTTCTTCCTCCTGCTGATTGATAGCCGATGGTACTCTGGATTGGTTTGCTGTGCTTGTTTGGAGCTTGTGATTGGAATTGGATGTGGACTGCCTGTGGGTGGGTGTATATATATGGGGCGCGACCGCTGCGCGTGGACGAATGGGTGCGGGACGCGTGGGAGGCGACGTGTTCGGCGTGCATGCGCGAGCGCGGGCGCTGCTGGCTGCATGCATGACTCATCCCTTCGGCTAGGGGTGAGGTGCCGGACGGACGAGATGCTTCTAGACGATGGAATACCACACGTACGTGAAGGAATCAATGCACATGCATGCATTGTGGGTCGAGGTAATCAATTGCGACCGCAAACACTCCGGCACGAGAGAGGCAGAAGCTGTGATCGAATTAGACAGCGATTGACGGCAAGAAAAAAAAAGCATGTTGTTCGTCCCTAATACTCTCTCCGTTCCAAAATAAACGTCTCAACTTTGTAGTAGCTTTAATACAAAAAATTATACTAAACTCAAGACACTTATTTTGAGACGGAGGAAGTATTTATTTGCCGGATTACTTTCTTGTTTTTTATTTTTTATAAATATTTATAAAATTAAAAAAATCATTAAAAATGCAAAGCATCTTAAACATAATAAAAATTACTTTATAGTCTTTAGGGCATCCAACAAACAGTGTGTATGATAGTTTGATGTCCAATACAAATTATGAACCGCACACATTAAAAAAACAATCTTAGGATGGTCCGATTGTGTAGTAAAAAAATTAATAGTGAATTATTATACGCATACCATCACTCCTCTAACTCTAATTAAATAATTTTAAGTAATTATTATGTATGCCAACTATACAATTCTCATGAAATGGTGGTATACAATTAAATTATAAAAAGAGTGCGGAAATCCAATTCGGCTCTCGGGTGCACATGCTCCTACACGTGGAAAATGATTTTTTCAAAAGTCAAAAAAATCCTAATTTTTTTATTTGCTCATAGTCACATCCAAATGCTACCTATAAATTTTTAGGTCAAAAAGTAAAGGAGTTTGGCTGGCACACAAATAACAAATTAAACACCAAATGTCACCCTCAAATGTTAGACCCAACTTTATTTATTCCACCGAGGAAACACTGCTACTCTGTTTCTCATAAAAATTGTCAAGCATGTTTGCGACACAAGAAGATCTAAAAAATATCAGATTCTTTTTTCTTGCTACTTGTTTGGTTTTCTAATCTTGAGCATAAAACCAATTCAGTTATACTACCTAGAGTGGTACAACGATGAGCTCCCAAAACGTCTAGCGTGAAATTAATATCAAATCAAATATTAACACTAGCTCTAATCATATAATTAATACACAAACAATATCTTACATAATTTTGTTATTGATGGTGTTCAGGACCGTGAATGGTATGGGTCAAGGTGCGTGCGTGCAGTGATTAGAATATTACATGGGATGAGGGATAATGTTTATGAGACTGGCATCATCAGATGATCAGAATATGACGAGGGATAATGCTTATGAGATTGACATCATCTAGATGAGTAGTGTGTGCGATTGAAAAGGTTTCACCAAGCACGTTATAAACTTCCATGGTCGGTATATATTGAAGGACGAAATTTATCCTCCACAATGCATTGTTCAAATGGTTCTTCTGGCTGGATTCTTCATGATGCAGTTCTGGTGGCGTGAGGATTTGACTTGGAGAAACTTTGGTGAGGATTTGACTATGAAAAGTTCAATTGTATAGAGGAGGTGCACATGCATGACTTTATGTTTTATTGTAACGCCACGGCTACAGCCACCGTTTCCTGGCTGTTACTCCTGGTGGGATCTAGACTGTCCCTACAAACGATCACTAGTCTTTTCTGCACAATTTGTCCTCACTCGTGCACACCCGAGACCAACTTCCCGATCAATCACCCCGTCAAATCGCTCTAAGCCAAGCACGCCTAATTTTGGAGTTGTTTTTCGATAGGGCTCCCAGATTTTTTTTCCTTATTGACATGAGTAGTCTATCATTTTTATTTATTCAGCCTCTTACATGTAGAGGATGTTCACATGTCTACAGGAGCGAATAATAGCGCTTCAAAAATCTCTTCGGCTCATTTGCGGACAAGAAGTGTCTCTTCGATTGACGTGGAAACATAGTCTCTCCTCAACCCAAATGAAAACGATGGGGTTATAATTTTATGATTTCTAATCTGATAGTATAGATATATAATTTAGAAAAGTAATTCAAAAAATCCCGCCAGTGAGGGATTGGACTGAACGCCATGAAGATGGTGACTGGAGGAGATGATGTTTGTGTTAATTGGATGGTACAGTGACCGAAGGAGAGGAGGTTTGTGTTGGGAGGTAGGGTGGTCTACATTGCAGGGAGATTGGCTAGAGGAAAAAAAAACAGGAGTAAGGTTGCCTATCGTGGATAGTGTCTTTTTTTTGCGGATAGTGGATAGTGTCATAAGTTAGTATCATGCAGATTACCTCCGTAATGCATCGTATTATAGATTAGTATCTTAGATAGCCTTGCTTATGCCAAGACATATGGTAGTACTTTATTTATTTCCATTATGATACTCCCATATGGTAGTACATTTTCCCCGCAAAAAAAAAAATATGGCAGTACATTATTTATTTCCATTATGATACTCCCATTAGTATCTTAGATGGCCTCAACCCCCCTTTTTTTATTTAATTCTATGTCTAGTTGGCACGCATAATAGTATTTATGATACTCCCATTATGTGTAGTATTAGAAGACCTTATTTATTAGTATCATGCAGGACATATAGCAGTATAGTATTGGCGTGGCCAAGTCTTAGTTAACTGAGATTTAACCGTAATCCTAAACCCTATACCCTGAAATTTTATCAAGTCTCGGTCAACTGACATAACATGCAAGAAAGAAAAAGGAAAATAATTTAAAAGGAAAACTTGCACGGATCTTATTGTAAGATCTCACAAATATAGCATCAATTGAGACACAATCAAGTTTTTATCGACTAAGATTTATCAAGACTGTATAGTATTTATTATGATATGATATCATGATAAGATATGAAACACTCTTTGGGAGCGTTTTGATTTAGATTTGTCAAAACTGTATAGTATTTATTATGATACTATATCATCATAAGATACGAAACACTCTTTGAGAGCAGCGTTTTGGCTTCAAAAAATTCCATTTTTTTTCTTGGTGAAAGATGTTTGAATGTGTGATGCCTGTAACAAATTTGGAGAACTTCGAACATTCGAGGAGCTCGTGACAAAAGAAAATTCTGGTCTGAGAGAAACATTTAAAAAACAACAGGATTTATCTTTTTTGTCGCGCGTTACTCAAATGTCCAAACATCATGAAATTTTGCACGAACCTTACCCACATGCACATCTTACTTGCAAAAGAAAATCAGATTTTTTTTATTTTTTCTATTTTAAATCACGTTACTGTTCGCCGGGCCTCAGCTGAGCCTGACACCGAGTTGCATTTCGGCGTGGGTATGTCAAACACAAACAGTACGAAGTAGTACATGCTTAGCTAGCGGGATCATATTGCACAGTCGGCGAATGTGCCCGTCTAGCTAGCGCTAGTAGTGGTGACGTGCAGCAGTAGAGTAGTACGCCCCTGCCCCGGGCGCCGGCGCGGGCGCGGCCACGATGCCGACGCCGTGCTTGTGGTGGTGGTGGCCGTGGCCGCCGTGCTTGTGGATGCGGTGCTCGATGGCCTCCTCCCGGTGTAGGACCTTGTCCTGGTGCAGCTCCATCTTGGCGGCGGCGACCTTGGCCTTGCCGCGCTCGTGCGCCAGCTCCCGCTCCGCGTGCGACCTCGCCGTGGCCGCCTCCGCCTTCTCCGACGCCTTGGCCTGCGCGATCTTGGTCTTGGCCTTCACCGCGCTCACCCCGTCCTTCACCTTCTCCTTCGCCGCCTGCATCTTCCCCGAGCCTCTTGATTCTTGGCTTGCTGTCGTGTTTCTATGATTGTTTAGATCTTGTGAGTGGAAATTGGAAGTGTCCTGCCTGCGCGTGTGTGTATTATATATGAGGGGTCACTATGCGTGGACGAATGGGTGCCGGACGCGTGGGTTGGCAGCGTGTGCAGCATGGATGACTAGTCCCTTGGCTAGAGGTGAGGTGCGGGACGGACGGATGTTTCTAGAGGAAGGAATATCACACATACGTGAGCAACTGGACCAATACCCGTGTTCGATTTGTTAGAGAGAATCGAGAGAGAGGAGCGAATGGAAAACAGATATATGAATGAACAGTTATTCTATTGATTGAAGATTGGGGTATTTATACCCAGTTTACAAGGCGGTTACAAAAGGAGGCAGTTGCCAAAAGTGGCACCGACATAGCAGTGATTAATAGTTAATTAACCTAATTAATTAATTCCTAACACTCCCCCTAATCAATGCTTGTCTTTGTGAATATACATCATCTTGATAGACTCCTCCTAGTATGTATTTGCCTTGAACGTTCATCATCTTCATTTTGAAAGTCTCCTCCAAAAACCCTGTGGGAAAAATATGAGGAGAATAGTGCAGATATGTTGCTAAAACTCCTTTAAACCCAGTGGGAAAAATAATAAGGAGAAAATGATGCAACATATAATGATTATTGTCTCTTGATAACTCATATGATAAAAACCTTTGAAGAAGGAGAAAAATCATCGATGAGTTTAGAGAACAATTAATATGTCTTGAGTACTTTCTTTAAAAACCCCGATAGGGAAAAAAGAAAGTATGACATGCCTCGTTAAAAACCGTTATGAGAAACTTTGAGAGAAAACTCATAAAGGAAAAGAGTGCGATTATATATGCCATCGAAAACTCCTTTAAAACCCAATGGAAAAAATATAAGGAGAAAATGATATGACATATATGAACACTTGTATCTATATTGTCTCATTAAAAACCTTTTATGAGAAACCATTAGGGAAAAACTCGTGAAGGGAAAAAGAGTACAATATATGTAATCTGATGTTTGTTAACAAGTTATACTTTGGGAGATTACTCCCCCTGAACTTTGCAAATCTGGAGGATGTCTCATATCAATTACATTGACATGATCATGACATTATGAATAATATGTCGGTTTTTCCAATATTTTGTTTGCAAACTATTTCATCACTTTTCTATAATTCATGAGGATAAGTGATCTCGAGCAATGTGCTTTGTGATATTGCTCTTCATATAACCTGTATGTATTGAGTAATACAAGTGGTAGCATCTTGATAAATCAAGTTATGTTACTCTGATGAATCTCAACCACATGGTTTTGAGTGTGGTTAATCATTCTGCTAAGCCAACCATATTTTCAATGCCTTTAGATAAAGTAATTATGTCAGAATGATAAGGGGAAGTAGCCATTAAATTCTATTTATATGAATTCCATAAGAAGGCTATTCCATCAAATTCAGTCATTGATATGGCTTTGTTGGGATCAAGTAAAGAGCCAATATCATGGTCAAATCTTGATTTTCCTGATGGAATTGTTCAAGATTTATTATGAACTTGAGATATAAGTTAATATTCCTCATATCGACCATATACGTTTTGTTGGTGTGATATATCCACATTGAACTTCTCAAATATGTTTTGGATATATGTAGACTGATATGTATTCTTGAGAGAATGCTCAAGTTGTAAACTTAAGCTAAATTTGGTTTAATCCAAATTTTCCGCCTTGAGATGATTTTGTATATGTTTAGGTCTTGTATAGGCATTGATGATGAAGTCATCGATATACACTAAGTGATATAAGGAAAACAAATTTTGGATTTCCTTATTAACACAGAAGTAATCATCATTCTCTGAGTAATCCCTTTGAAGAAGGAACTCATTTAGTCGGTAGTACCATATGATTTCCGACTATTTCAAGTCATAGAGTGACTTTGAAGTTTTACACAAAACATGCTACGATTTATCTTTGGATTCGGAATTTTAAGCCCTTCAGGAACTTTAAAATAGATATCCGAAATGAGTGATCCATATGAGTATGTAGTCACTGCATCCATTAACTGCATGGTATTATTTGTACTGCCTATGATATTTAGTATCGAAACATAATTCCACTAATACCAGAAGGGTATGTCACATCGTGATCGATGTCGGATCTCTGCGTGAACCCTTTTGCTACAAGCCTCGCTTTCTCACCACCTCATTGACTTTGTCTATGAATGAGAAGTTTTTAATATTCCATATGGAAGATACTTATGAGGAGTAGGTATTACTGCAGTAAATACCACTCATTTGTTGAGCGAGTGCTATCCTTCATTACTTGCTTCCTTTTTATGTGAACCAATATGAGTGCAAGAGGCACTCTACCATGGATTTAGGTTCTGGGCCCAAAAGGTTTTAGCAATTTGAGAAGAAATATATGTCGACAAATGTAGTCTTTAGTTTATATGATCCTGATGGAATCATTGAAGTTTGTGGATAAAATATGTACTCCTTTTTAACTCCTTGTGATTTCCTACAACAAATGGAGTCAAGGTGTTTCGATGTCCCGGCACCAAAACATTTGTGCACCTTTATGCCGGGCATTGGATGATGAGCATCCAGTGAGGTGTCTTTCAACTTGATGTTGAATTACATTTACTAGTTGAGGATGTGATTTCCTCTGTTTCCGTGGAAGCATATGAGAAGTTATATCTCGTATTGTCAGATTTTCTCCCCTCTTGCTCTCATTTGGGGAGAAGAGTGGTTTATCAGGTACCTCCACTCTTCTGACACTTTACTGCAGGAATATATAATTTAGTAACACCTTGTCATCAGTAAATGTATGTGGCAGATTTGCAATGTGTTGCAAATATATAATTCTCTAAACTTCTAGTTCAGATTCTTTGAGACGTGGATATAAGGATTGAATGTCAATAACATTTCTAATTTATTTTTTCGGCATTCTTTGTGGTACTTATCTCCCCCTAATGCCGAAAATATCCTTATTGCTGATGCAATCAGCGTACGGACTACGAATAATTTTGATTGACGGATAAATTATTATTCCTCACATAGATCCCCGATTTTCTGTGAGTGCCCATTAATGTATGCTGGAGTGGTGATATCGGTATGTAACCGAATTATCGCAGATGGGAAATACTTTGTTGATTTCCACGTAGTTACTACAAGGGGAAAGTAGTATGAAATGCAGTTGGTATGATTTAGATCATACTTATGGTGTGTAAGGCCGTATGTGTCCAGCAAGAGGCTGGTAAATTTACAATTCTTTAAGATTGGTCATGTAATTCATTTCACTATCTTTGATAAGAAATTTAGTTAAACCATTCTGGGTATGTACATAGCGTACAAAAATATAATCGGACATTGCTTGTGAAATGATTTCAATGACATTGTCCATTCGAATGGGTTTTTCGATCCTGTTTTCAGGAGAATTTGCTCCTACTTTGATAAGTTGAGCAATTTATTTAGTAAGATCATGCATGTTTGTGTGTGATAAGAGACACACTTGAAATCATTTTATAAATGTTCCTATGAGTACCATGAAGTATCTAAATAATTCCACATAATGGTTAACTAATCCACATATGTCTTCTTAATGTATTCAAGGAAGATTGAGTGGCTCATTTAGAATTTTAAGGTGAGAGTGCCTTAAAACTGATTTCCCCTATGGCACATCTAGTGCGCATAAAATCTGATGATTTGGGATATTTTGCAACTTGTTAAGTTGTGACCAACAGAATTGTCAATAATTTTCTAATCATCCCCGAACCAGGATGGATAAGTCTATCAAAATACACATTTAATTTATTAATATTTAGAAAATTATTTCGTACGCAACAATACTAAGTATGAATTTAACCATGCTATCAAATTTATTAAATATTGTATCCAAGTGATGGGATATTGAATATCCTACTACATGTAGTAGTACAAGTACAGGTTAATGCTATTTTTGGGAATAATTAGGAGATTACCTAAGGTCTCCGATATTATTGAGTGCAAATGAGTTCATCCTCCATTTTCTGCACTAGATTTTGGTCCTCCTTCTGATGAAGATTCTGAGAACAATTCTTTACCAGAATCTGGTTATTATTTGCAAATTTTCAAATTTATCCCATTGAACTTATTTGCCTTTTAATAAATTTGTGATGTGGTTCGACCATATGTTTGAGGGTTTGGTAATCATAGGTACAATATTTATATAACCACGCATCTGATAAACTTGAGAGTTGTCTTTTGATCATTTGAAAATGACCGATTCTTAAGAGATAATTCCGTCTTTGGTTGTCTATTAGCCTCCACTTTACTTCGAATTCCTCATAGTTCTATTTTGTGACAACTAACTTGCATACTATTCTCGATACTAGCATGAATTTTAAATTATGGTATAGCACCCATTGGGTGAATCTGATGATTTTAAGAAATTCCATGTTTCTTGATCATAAAAAAAAGGTAGTACCATCTTAAGAGGATGTAAAGTGCATTAAGGGCTTTTCAACTGGATCTGTATATAGGAAAATATTTGATCACGAGATCTCAACTTAAAGTTGATTAAAGTGACAGAATTGTGAGATGCAATAGACTTGATGTTTTGAAATCAAATGGGTGATCAATCATGATGTGCTCATGGCAGCATGTTTCTCTCAAGGGAAAAATTGTAGTGAATAAATATTCATCCATAATTACTTAGTTTGAGAACTAAGTGAAGTTGATGACATATAAAATGCAACATATATATACTTAGCTATCAAGAGAATAGCCATTGCAGAAGGTGGAGTTGTAGTGGCAATAGGCCACGGGTGGACACAATGACTGATGTCATGAATCATCTTAAAATAAATACTCCCACCTAATCTTGAATTTAGTGCATTTGGAAATGTCAGGCATGTGTTACATGAAAATACTCATGGCCAAGATGATCCTTGGTGAACCTGGGTGTATCCTTCAATACAATAGATGTGATGAAATCATTGCTAATGTTTTGGACTTCATTCTTGAGAAAATATGTGACTTCAGAGTCACTGCCAAAACACATAGACTTTTCATGTTTATCATTGGTTAGTCACTATAAAAGTATAACCACAATTTGATGTGGTTCTATCAATAGTGTTTGAGACACTCAACAATTTCTATAAATTGTGGTATCCATTTTAATGAATGGACGACACTATAATTAAAATAGTGACATAGGCTCCACTGCCATGTATTTTACCAATGTAATAGAAGGTAATTACTGGTATGTGCAAATATTTGCATAGTTGTCTATGACATATTAAAGCAAAATGAGGCTTGAATAAATGATATTTGTGGAAAATATTTGTCGTTTCAGCATGTAGTGTTCATGCATGAATACCTTTTATTATGAGAGTAAATATCTTTTTTTAGTGAACAACAACAATTGCTTCAGAGGAGCAATTTTTTTTATGATAGCTGATGCTATACACTCATATGTGTAGACCTTCATTTATATAGAATAACACTTTGAAGATAGTCACCGGATGCGGTGTAGATCTCGCAGTAATAGAAAAACATAGCCTGACTTTTGTCAGTAGATGTTCATAATTCTATTACCTTATGTTATGCAAAATGTATGAAATCACTTTGAAGGTAGTCATCTGTCAAAATGACATGATGTAGACCTTGCAGTAATAGTGGATAGTCTGCAAAATTTGCAGTAGATGCCAGTATTACCTTATGATATATTGAGGTAGTCACGTATAATATTAATATTTGGAAGATCACTTCGAAGGTAGTCATCTTATCAAAATGACAAGATGTAGACCTCACAGTACTGATGGATAATCTGCAAATTACGCAGTAGATGCCATCAATACCTTGTGATTCCAAAATATAATATGGTGTAGTCATATTAAGTATAATCCTTGTTTTGAATTTTCATCATGATTTGCAAGAGAAAAAAAATCAATTGCAAAACATAGTTGTTGCACTTATTGTAAAGAATAGCACTAGTATATTGGGGTCCATTGCAGATGTAATGATCGACCCATCCATCAACATAGCTCAATGCCTTGGGACTCAACCGATATGATATACTACGGTATTAACCAAAATCTAAAACAGTAAGCCTGATGACTTATGTTCATGTAGTATTAAGTCTGATGACTTGTTTGCCAATAAAAGAAACTAGAAGGGCTTAGTCTCAAATGGCCGAAGAGATAAGGTTTCCTATCGTCATCCTCAATGCATCTGGAATCAATCGATTTGTTCGGTATGCACATATAGCACCGGCACCGCCGCTGCGTACCAGTGTAACCGGGAGAAGGAGAGACCAGGGGTGGGCGGGTGGCGCCAGAGGGCTTGCTCGTCCAACGCCGCGCGCCAGAGGGCGCTGCCTGGCGTCGCTGCGTCCTCGGCCGCTGCGTCGACGTTGCTGTACCCTCCAGTACAGGCGGCGTGTCCTCGGGGTAACCAATGGCCGGCGCCTAGAACGGCGATCTCCACCGCGGCGGCACCGGTAGCACGACCAGCCGCGTCGAATGCTGCATCCGAGAGGTGGAGGACGCCGTCGTCGCCAAACGCCGAGGTACGCTCGCTGGGGCTTCTTCCCTTCTTTTCTCTTGTTCTTGATGCAGATTCTTCTATTCTTCTTGATTGAGAATTTCTTCAGAAGCATGTCCATTGATTACTGCTGTGGACGGGAATATGGCTAATCGAATCGGCGGCATTCTTCTCTTCTCCTGTGGCCATTTCTCAGCGGAGAGCAAAAGTGCTGATAACGTGTTAGAGAGAATCGAGAGAGAGGAGCGAATGGAAAACAGATATATGAATGAACAGTTATTCTATTGATTGAAGATTGGGGTATTTATACCCAGTTTACAAGGCGGTTACAAAAGGAGGCAGTTGCCAAAAGTGGCACCGACATAGCAGTGATTAATAGTTAATTAACCTAATTAATTAATTCCTAACACGATTCATTCTGGCCCAACTTTGAACCACGTTTGCGTCCAAATAGGCCACGCGGACGGGCCAGACGCGCGCCCTTGTCCTCTGAAACCACCCGTCAGGGACACAACATTTTTCCTCTTCCCCTGTCTCCTTTCGCCCTCCACCCCCGCCATCGCCGTGCTACCTGTGTTCCCTGCCACGTCGCCTTCCATCAAGGCCGTCCGGACCACGCCATGCCATAGCCAGCCCATGCCCGCGTTTTGGCAGAGCTTTTTGCCGGCGTTCGTGGTTCAGCGTTCGGACAACTTACGGCAGGCGATGCATTGCCGCAGGGCGCCCACCCACCAAGACCAACTTTGCTTTGCTTTCTACGAGGGGAGCTCGTTGTGCTCTTTCTGGCCGGGTCTCCACCCTGTCCACAAGGTGTTCGACTCTTTGCTCATAAGGTACCATGGATAGCGGGGATGAGTATTTCTTTCACAACTTCATCTATTCATCAGATGATTCATCCTGATGAAGAACTTGTGGTGGCTGCAATGATTGTCCATGACCACATTAGTAGGAAGTGGCCTCGGTTCAAGGGATCAATCTCCGGCCATGCTCCGGCCTTGAACCGGAATAGGGAGAGAGGCCACAGCCTTCTCTATGCCGATTACTTTAAGAATACCGCACTCTTCAAATCACATCAATTTCATAACCGATTCGGAATGAGGAGACATGTGTTCAATCGTATTCGGGAGGGAGTGGTAGGATATGCCCCATACTTTGAGTGCAAAGAGGACGCCCTTGGCAAGCTTGGCTTTTCTTCTTACCAGAAATGCATTGTGGCTATTCACATGCTTGCATATGAAATTCCTGGTGATCTTGCGGATGAGGATGTGCGTATGAGTGAGTCCACATGGCTCCTCTCAATGTATAGTTACTACAAGGCCGTGGTGGCATTGCTCGGCCCTGGGTACCTAAGAGAGCCAACTGCTGTTTATACAGAGAGGTTGTTGGCGGTCAATGCCGATAGGGGCTTTCTAGGCTTGCTTGATAGTATAGATTGTATGCACTGAAAATGGAAGAACTGTCAATTTGCTTGGTAGGGGCAATACAAGGGGCATGTGAAAGATGTCACTGTCATACTTGAAGCGGTGGCTTCACAAGATCTATGGATATGGCATTCTTTCGTCGACATGGCTGGTTCTGACAATGATCTCAATGTGCTTCAGCGTTCTCCAGTGTTTGCAAGGCTTGCAGAAGGCCCCTCCCCAAGGGTCAACTTTGAGATCAATGGACACCATTACAACAAAGGATATTACCTAGCTGATGGTATCTATCCTCCGTGGTCAACTCTTATGAAGATGATACCCAATCCGTAAGGACAGAAGCGACAGAGATTTGCCCAAATGCAAGAGAGTGCAAGAATGATGTGGAGCGTGTTTTTGATGTACTTCAATTTCAATGGGCTATCGCTCAAAACCCTGCATTGACATGGAGCACTCAGAAGCTTTGGGAGGCGATGACTGCTTGTGTGATCATGCACAAGATGATCGTGGAGGATGAGCGTGACGATAGCATCTACGACCTAGGCTTTGATTTTTAGGTGAAAATGTTGAGCCTGAGCACCTACCTCCTGCAACCTTAACACTGTTCAATTTCATCATCAAATGTGTGATTGACATGCTCATATGCAGCTCCAGGATGACTTCGTTGAGCATATGTAGGCTCACACTGACAATCCGTAGATCTATCTGTTTAATTTCTTTTCATGCAAACAAAATTCAATTGGGTTGTAAGACTATTTGACATTGTTTTTATTTCGATTGGCTTGTAAGACTATTTCGGATGTGGAACTATTTGCTATGTTTGATTTAAACTATTTTCTATGCTTAACTTTAGTGTAAATGGTCTCCGATGGACGAGATGTGGCCGAAATGCGGCCGCTCGTGGACGCACAGCTGGCGCATACAAAATTCGGGCGAACTCTGCCCCCATTATCACCCCTATCGCATCACTCCATATTGTGGTCGAATTAGCCAGCCACGGCAAGAGGAGAAAGTACACTTTTTGAAATCGTCTTCTTACTTCAGAAGAAAGTATACTTTTCGAAATTGTTATTCTTACTTGAGAGGCTAATGTGTGCTTTGCCGTGGCGATTTTTATTTATGGAAGTGTCTTGTTTTTTCATGTCTTGATTTGATTATTATTCGGGCAACTCACGTACGTTCACAAGCTTGAGCCATTTCCAAGTTTATAGCACACCAGAAGCTTGTCCGCAACGGCACCCTTGACGCACGCTTCAACTAATTGCATTCGCTTCTAGGTCCACACTCATCTACCGCATAACTCGGCTGCTGCAACTCTATGGAGCTTTGGGCATGCTGCTAACTAACATATTTATGAAGACTACTAACCAATGTACTGGCACATACACACACGATGCCACACGACACTCATAACTTGGCGTGACTAACTGGTGGTGCTGGTGCATCCACTGCTTCAGTTTCAACTACATGCATGAGTGAACTGACGCGACAAAATAAATATGACGCCTATACACAAGCGTAGAGACACTGTAAAAAAAAGTCTAGAAGCATTCCTAGAGTGAATAACAGGTGATCAGTAAGCGTAATCATGGAATTCAATCAGTGTGTAGCCTGGTTAGAAGCTCTCTTGCTCCAGTCTTCTGTTCGATAGAGCTCTTTCAAGCCATGTTAATTCAGTAGCTAGATAAGGGTTTCCAAGCTTTCATCTTTGAGCGTCACTAAAAATGCAATGGTTACCAAAAATAATACTCTGTCTCAGCTATCTATCTCTCCACGTGCATTCGGAGGCAACCATTATAAATGAAGTTCTCGCAAAAAAAATGATTATAGATGAAGGACTTTCCTTGCAAAAATGTTTCGACAAATTGACTATAAATATTTCCTGGAACCAATATGAAATTAGCAGGAGTAAAAAGTTTATATTCCACCATTGATCTAACTCGTTCTCTTCATTCTTGATTTTCATATAAACAACTATTTCTCATACATGAATTCTCAGGAACATGCAAAGAGTAACAGTATATATAGGACCACTAGTTGAGCATGCCCTTTGCATGTTTCAGGATCACCAAGGTTCAACACCTTCTGCTTTCACCAATTATCCTAGTAAGAACAAGACAAGAGATAAGATATGTAACTTGAGAATAGGAGACATCACGTAGTGTCGCTGATGACAAGTCATATGGTTGATACCAAAAGTTGAGATGTCCCCCTAACACTACAAGAAATATGTCAACTAGTGACCTTCTGTCAGTGACCCTGAAAGAATTGGTCATAGATCTATGATCATTTGAGATCAATTGGTCAAAAGCTGTTCGGGGGGCTCCAAACCCTAAACCATTGCGACCATTTTGGTCAAAAAAGTCGTAATTTCCTTACACGAAATGGTCATAAAGCAAACAACGCTAGTCCGCTGCCTTATTTCTAGTTGTTAACGACCAATATAGATGGTCATAGCCTTGTAAATTATGGTGGGTTGCGATGACTAGGCGCCATCTCATCAGTTTTGCCTATGTGTCATGTCCATGTGTCAATTTTTGCCCTAGGTTGTGGAGCAACCTATATTTATGTTATTCCAAAAATTCCCAAAAAATTCTCATAAATTTTTTGGATCATATCTTCATCAAATATGTCAAAAACCTTCCTTGCCTAGTTCAAAAATAGTTCAACAATATTCATTTTCCTATTCTGTTCAGAGCAGCACTTTGTGAAGGAAGTACCACTTTGGCATGTCCAAATAGTATCCCTTTTCGACAGTGCTTTCCTATGCCCAAATAACCATCCTCCACAAAATGCCAGCTCAATCCATTCATTATTTTGAGCCCAACTTCAACACTCGTATTTATGTCCAGTGTGGTACTTTGCAAAGCAAGTACCACCTAGGCTCCTCCTTTTGAGCTGAAAATTTGTGAAGACGGTCTTCTTAGTAATTGATCATCCTTAGCCGAAACTCACGCCCATTAGCCATGTACATTTCCCGTACCGCTAATCAAACACTTGGCTGCTAATTCATGTTTGAGCATCGATCGGTCTCCTTGTGAGAATCTTATATTGTAATTTTCTTCCTAGCACCTACCTGGGGAGTGACCAACCCACTAGACATGCCTAGACCGCCCATAACACATGGCAACGCCACAGTCACGCGGTGACCACGCGGCGGGCATGCGAGTTTACGCGCTCTAGAGTTGGGGCCCTCGGCCACCGCCCAAACCTCGACGTATCGCCACCAAACCATGTATTTATGATTAAATAGGTACTTATATAACTAGAAATGATTTTTTGAAAAAATAAACAGCAAACTATGAGGCAGCTGCAGTTCAAATTTGACACACTTCCAACTGAATCGGCGGAAATTTGTCTTTTTCACGGGAGGTGGATCAAAACTTTTTACACCCAGCCATTTTGTCAATTGTGAATTAAATATGTCCTAGTATTTTATAAAATTTATTTGGTCCAATTTTGCAACAATTATTTGGGAGGTCCTTCATAAAAAAAACTCCTTTTGGGCACTCGAAAACTGGAAAATGGTTTTTTCGTCCAAAGAAAATGAAAACTTCCTTAGGCAACATTGTTTGCCATTCCAATATGCACCCTTGTGCACAATATAAGATCATTTGAACAAACTATGCCATGAATGTGACCATATGATTGATCATTTGGCTTGAAAGCCACTGATCTCCACACGTGATAACTCGTTTCTAAGAACACTTTTTTAAAATAATTGCCGTATTACAAGTTTGTTATTTTTCCTGGGAACTTGGCCATATATAATGACACAATGCAAAGATTTCCCAATTTTTTGATTTTTTTTGAATTTTTTATGCCCGTTCAAAATGCGATCAAAACGGCGGGAATGACTGTTCCTAGCTAGTGGTTGAATCTTAGAATTTTTTTTGGTGTTTCTCTGATTAAATAGATACTTATGTACCTAGAAATGATTTTTGGAAAAAATAAATAGCAAACTACGAGGCAGCTGCAGTTCAAATTTGACCCGCTTCCAACTGAATCGACGGAAATTTGTCTTTTTCACGAGAGGTCGATCAAAACTTTTTACACCCAATCATTTGGTCAATTGTGCATCACATATGTCCTAGTATTTTGGAAAATTGATTTGGTACAATTTCGCAACAAATATATGGTAGGCCCTTCACAAAAAAACCTCTTTTCGGACACTCAAAAAATGGAAAATGAATTTTCCGTGCAAAGAAAATAAAAACTTCCTTAGGCAACATTATATTGAATTCCAAGATGCACCATTGTGCACAATATGAGATCATTTAAACAAACTATTCCATGAATGTGGCCATAAAATTGATCATCTCGCTTGAAAGCCATTGATCTCCACACATGATAGCTCGTTTCTGAGAACACTTTTTTAAAAGAATTGTCGTATTACAAGTTTATTATTTTTCCTGATAACTTGGTCATATATAATGACACAATGCAAAGGTTTTCCATTTTTTTGATTTGTTTTGAATTTTTTTATGCCCGTTTCAAAATGCGGTCAAAACGACGGGAATGACCGTTCCTAGCTAGTGGTCGAATCTTGGAATTTTTTTGGTATTTCTCTGATTAAATAGATACTTTTATACCTAGAAATGAATTTTGGAAAAAGTAAATAGCAAACTATGAGGCAGCCGCAGTTCAAATTTGACCCGTTTCGAGCTGAAACGACAGAAATTTGTCTTTTTCACCAGAGGTGGATCAAAACTTTTGACACCCAACCATTTGGTCAATTGTGCATTAAATATGACCTAGTATTTTAGAAAATTGATTTGGTCCAATTTTACAACAAATATTTGGTAGGTTCTTCATAAAAAAACCATTTTGCCACAAGAAAATGATTAAAAATATCTAGAAAGATAAAAAATGCATGCAAATCGGTGATCATCCATAAAAATGGGGTCTAACTTGAGTGAAAAATTTAGTTGTGCCGTTTTGCAAAATATTTTGATAGTTGCTTCACAAAATTCCCCTATTTTTAGTACTTAGAAACTTATTTAAATCACTGATTTTCCGAACCAATCAGGGCTCTTCCCATAGATCGATGACATGGCGTCTATCCAACCATCCATCCATCTCTCCATCCCACATCCATCAGTCCATCCATCTATCTACATAAAAAAGGAAACAAAAAAGTAAAAGAGATACCCCACGCACCCCCAACCCTAGATCAAACTCCTCCCTCCTCCCAATCTCCTCGCCGCCGCCGCCACCACCTCCTCCCCGTCCCCGGCCCCTCCCGATCCACCTCCTCCCCGTCCTCTCCCAACCACCGCCGACCTCGTCGTCCTCCTAACCCACCGACGCCGACCTCGTCCCTCCCCCCCCTACCCTAGCACCGCGCCCTCCCCACGAG
>NC_041392.1:10464827-10493423 GCF_002162155.2 Triticum dicoccoides
GGAGCAGCATGCACCACGAGGTCGATGATGGCCTCTTCACCGACTCCGGCCCCATCCTCCCCGACGCCTGGTCGTGGCCCTGTGCACGGCGGACGCGGCTTGGTCGCTTCCTCCGGAAACCCTATCCCCTCGATCCGCCGGCGGATCCACCAGATCTGGTGGATCCACCAGATCCGCCGGCGGGCTTCACCAAGGAAGGGGCGAGCTGGCGCGGATGACGACAGCTGTGCTCCTCGACCTCGAGCTCCGCCCCTGTCCGCCCACGCTCCTCGACCTCAAACTCTACCCCCGCCCGCCCCGGGCCGCTGGTACTTCCCCTGCCCCCTCTCGCCGTGCTGCTTGATGCGATCTGTGTCGTACCGCTGTATGATCCAGCTGTTGCTTATCCCATGCGTCTCATGCCACCGCTGCAGCTGTTTGCTGCCTCACGATTTTGCATGACGAGTTGAATTAGAATCTGCTTATCTATGAATCGTTACTAATTCAATAATACCAGTGGCTAGCAGTATGTGCATTGATCAGTTCCTGACAGTACGCTGCTGTGTGCTTGGAAGCAACCGATGTCACTAGGCCACAATATTTGTCAGTTTTGATGCTTAGAGTGATGTAGAGATGAGTGGTGTAAATGATACAATCATCTCTTGATAGTAGACACATGAACCTAATAAAATGGTCCTTGATATGATGGAATTACTAGCATTTGTGTGGGTTTACACTGCTGTGCCTAAACTACTATGGTTGCCAAGCCAGCATCCATTGCATCAATCATCATCAATTAATGGCCAATGTACACATAAACTTTATGGAACAATAATGATAGTGATCCAACACAATAGTTTACTTAATTTCTTTGCACTACCTTGTTGTTTGACCGCTATTTTTATGGTTTGGTTTGCATTGATCCATAGCAGTTTGTGTCAAATGCAGGTACTCTACCAGTAAAAGTGTTTTTCTTTATCTGAAGACGCCATGTTCAGTTTTTAGGTGCCTTTTGGCTGGTCGGTCATTGAGAGTATTTCACCCGGAGCAAGAAAAGGTATGCGACCATTGAGGAAGCTTAAATTCTGCACCTACTATATTCTGGTTTGAGCCTCAATTACATCCGGATGACAGTCTTGCACAATCATTTTTACATTATAAACATAAGCAACATTACTAAATCGCATGCTAAGTTGTTGATTGCAAAGATCACAAGACAGGATTAATTGTTCATGATAGCCGAATAGTGTAGTTGATCATCACTATTGCTAAATGCTATTTTGGTTGAGTTGAGTCGATGACCTAGTGATTGATTGCTTGCAGATCATTTCGACGTACCACCTGTACCTGAATCCCAAGCTGGCGGTGCAGCACTACGAGATCTTGTGTTGATGCCTGATAGTGATGCCCGGCCATGGCTGCTTCCTCCCCTCTCCTTCCCTTATATAACACTTGCTCATTTTGTCCTTGATACACTGAACTTGCAGAGATGTTTCTTTGTTCCATTTCTTGGTTGTCTACAGACAACGACATTGAACTAGCATTCAGTTTAGGCTACAAATGTTTGCAGAAAACATTCAGTTGCATATAGGACGTGCCCCTCTTTGTTCCTAGCATTATTGTATCTTATATCATGCTGAAATCACTAATGACTATGTAAACAAAACCACTGTTTGATTCCTCCCTAGATTTGTGTTATAGTTTTATCATGCCCAATTCTGTTATGGTTTTATTGGTTGAACGACACCCTGGATGTTATCAGTTTAATATAATTTATGCGTTCTTAATTTACATCTGATTTCACTCTTTATTATGGGTGTGCATTTATCCTTGATCTGTTCCATTTGGTTAAATTCATCATATGTGGCTATCTTGTTCTTCTTAGTGCTCCCCATGCATGGTTTGTTGCACCTATTTCAGATCTCAACATGATGATGTTCTGTGCTTGCATTGTTTCTAGTGTTGCTAGTGATAGTTACAAATCACAAATTAACTTTGTTTCTTTTGTGACCTTGCTGTGTACATATTTGCATATTCAGAGCTTCTCCGCCTCGCGCCCCCAAGTTTGACATCGAGCCCCCTTCTCCGTCGGCCCTCGATCTACTGCTCCTCGGGTTGCCGTGCGCCCCCAAACCTCTCCTTGGCTCGTCTTCATCTTCAGGCAGGTGAGCTCCTCTGGTTCTCTCCTGGTATCCCCCTCGAGCCAGTGCCTCGAGCTCACTTCTTCTCTTTTTGTGCTTTGTGCTCTGCTACTACTCGTGGTGCTCTGTTGTGTTGTTGCCTGATGGCTTGCTGCTATGGACTGTGCTATTGGCCTGCTGACTGTTGTTATGTGTTGCTACTGCTACTTGTGTTGTTGGTGGGGCACTGGTGCTACTGCTAGTCTGGTACATGTGCTACTGCTAGTCTGCTGCTCGTGTGCTACTATTAGTTACTTCGGTTGCTCGTTGGCTTCTACTAGTGCTAGACTGCTAGTAGTTCTGTAGTGTAGTTGTTGCTGCTCTATTGTGTCATGTACTGTGGATCTGTAGACTGACTATATGCTGCTGCTCTTTGGCAGGAGAGAAGGAATGACTATATGCTCATATAGTCATGTGTGCTGCAGATTTATTGGATCTATGGACTGTGGCCAGCCATTTTGATTCTAACTGAACATTTTCATGTTGCTGGTTGCTGGTGCTGCTTTTCTTGCTACTAGTCTTGCTCTCATGCTGCTGGTCATGCTCTGCTTGTTGCTGGTTGCTGGTACTGCTCTGCTTAGTACTTAGTAGTAGTACTTGGTACTAGTTGTTGTTGCTGCTGTTAGGTTAGTACTTTGTAGCTGCTGCTTGATGCATTGGAGGAAGAGGATCAATTTACAATTTACATTACATATATAATGCTTTGTTTCTCGTATCCGTACAATTTTGTAGGAAACACATAATTGCGCCTAGGGCTTTCTAAAACTTTGCACAGGAGTTATTGTATACAAATCATGTGCTATTTATGGTTACTTTATGAACTGATAGCCATCTCCTTGTTTACTTAGCCGAATCCTGTCTTTGTGTACAGAACATCAGTTACTAATATTTTACTTAGCAGAATCATCTCCTTGTTCTTCTATGCTTAAATGATAAAAATGTCGCATTTATATGATTGTAAACCTGATGTCATTGGAGTAGTTTTTACTTGCTGCTGATAGTTACTAGTATTCACTGATTTTGCCTCATTTTGCTTGTTTTACTCTTATTTATGCACACAGACTGCCTACAAGTTAATGTGCTATTAGATTTGACTTTATTTTGTTCCTAACAATTTTGTTTCATAACTTGCAGATGTTGTCCTTCATTCATGTTTCGTCGTGAGCTCCAGGACAAAGAAGTCGGGAGAAACATAGAGTTCTTGCTCATTAGAGCTAGTTATACTTTGATAGGTTTTTTTTTTATTTTTTAGTTGTGTTACCTCATGTGAATATGTTTGACTGCAATGTGTCAAGTTTGGCTCTATTTGATTATATTCATGATGTAAACTATGTTTTCATGATATTTTGTAGTGCTCTGTTTGAAGCGTTGTGTAAATATTGTTTATTTATTTATTGGATCGTTGAAATATGAGGAATATAACCATGACAACGGGGACCTACTTATTAGAACCTGACAATTGGGACCCATTAGACTAGTGGACCCTTCTCTTGAAAAAAATAAAATCTGAAGCTCTAGAGCCCAAAAGCCCACGTCGTAGCAAAATAAAAGGCTGAATTGTTGGGCTTGGCCCATGTGGCTGACAAAAATTAACAGGAAAACAAATAAAAAATAGGTTGAGTTATTGCGCTTGGCCAAATAATAAATGGACTGAATCAATAGGCTCGGCCCATGTAAAACACCGAATCGGACCGGGCTGAATCTTGTCAGTGACCTTTTCAATTGGTCGCAATTTTGCCACGTCAGATTGCCACGTCGGATCCGACGTGGCCTGGGCAGACATCCAGTGACCAAAACAACAGGTCATGGGTTCAACGACCTTCTGTTTTGGTCGTAAACGTCTACGACCTTCTCACAGAGAAGGTCGCTAATTTCAGTTTACGACCGCCAGCTTTTGTCCTTCTATTTTTGGTCATGTAAAGGTCACAAATAAAAAATTATGACCTTTCAGCGGTCAATAATGAGGGTCACAAGTTGACATATTTTTTGTAGTGTAAACATCTCGCTATTGATGGCTATAACACCTATCAGCTACCACTAAATAAATGATTCGTCCTAGCATGGATATTTTTTTTTGAATTGGAACACTGAGGTTCCAGTACTTAAACAGGCTCAGCGGACTCATTGGCCATCATCACGCGTACATTGTCCGGTACAGCATACACCACAGCCGGTGGTGCTCCGAACCACTAGAACCCAATGCAGCGAGAGCATAGGCAACTTTATTACCGTCGCGAGGGGCAAATTAAAAAAGCCAAAGTCCAAACCACCTATGAATCATCCAGTATGTCACATTCTATATAATATGTGTATACCGCCTCAGCCCTTACCCTAGCTCTTCACCCAATTACATGTGTTTGAGATAGTCATTATCACGTGAGAGCATGAGAAAAACATTCATGACGATTTTTGCGTTAAAAGAAAAAAAGCGCTTGTTCTTTTGAGAATAGGAGATGTCAGGAAGGAAATGGTTAGGATGACCGAAAGACGAGGTACCTCACGGTGCGATGGTCCGGGGAAAATTTGTGATGCTTGTGAAAGGGACGTGGCAGTGCTTTGACATGCCTAGTGCGCTTGCTGCCTTTGCAAGTATGTCTTCCTTTCAGTCGACCTATGCCGGGCTGCATTTGGTCCAGCTCGTCTTCACCTCCTTCTTGAACTTTGAACGAGGTCCACATATAGTTCACTGGCACATGTGCTCACTGCAAAACCTCGGGCCGTCATGGCACTCCCTGCTGAGGTGCATTGCTGGAGACAGATCTACAGGCAGACCAAGTGACACGAAACAAAAATGCCCCATTTCCTACACACAACTTGATTGTATAAGTTTCTATGTTTGAATGTTTAAATTTTATTCTAAATAATTTGTAATACACACAGCAATTCCCCTCAGTCATCAGTTTGGTCATCTTCCCTTCACTTTCATCTCTCTCTCTCTCTCTCTCTCTCTCTCTCTCTCTCTCTCTCCAAGAAAAACAATGACACAACGGCCTATTCATGCTTCACCTCGCGCCCGTTCTACCCGGAGGTTCCCCGGCAGACAAGGACATGTATGTGAGGGTCGGCCTGATTTAATGGAGCGGTCCTAGTGTTCCTCATGTGACAAGACAAAGATCTGCCTGACGCATGTACTTCTTGATCTGGTCGGAGTGTTGGGTTCTGGAAGGCTCCGCCAGTGAACTCCCATGGGCGCGTTATGCCTAGAGTTTGCTGGATCGGGTGGGATTCGGTTGTGCCCACCGGTTCTCCGTTAAGGACGGAGCGATGCGAAGCTCTGCTATCTGTTGCCATCATGGGATATGTTTAGTTTCGTGGTGAAGTTAGAGGCGGAGAATGTCATGGAAGCCGAGATCAGAGGACTAGTAATGATGATTGGAGCCTTTGTGGCGATGAGGAACTTGCTTGGAGTTTTGGATATTGTAGCAGCAGTATGTAAGTGGGGGCGGCAACACACGTGCAGTTCAAAGTCTTACCTCTCAGGGTGAAAACCCAATGTCTGACTTTAATTGGTTGTGCCTGGTAATGGCCTTGTTGAAGGCATTGTTTTGAGAGCAGAGACTATCTTCGGGGTGAAAACCCAAGATCTATGATCGGGTGACGACGGCGCTTGTGCACTGTTTTCTTCTTTGAGGCGCTGCTTTTGGAGAACTTGGACTTCAGGTGTTGTTTTGGCGGTGGTTGTACTGCTGCTGCAAGGACTGGAACTCTGTAGCCGGGCTTTTCTTTTCTTTAGCTTCTTCTTGTTCTTTTTTTGGCTGTGTTCATCCGTAATACCATTAGGGCATTGCGTTGTTGCAGAGGCTGGATGTAATTGGTATCTTCGCGATATTAATATATTCTTTTTATCGAAAATGTATGTGAGGGTCGCCTTTGATGAGCTGCACTTTATCCCGGACCAGATGCTATAGTGGCGGCTGCAGCGGATGCAGTCCAGCATCGACGGAGGCATCACCAGCTACCTGCCGGACGGCTCTCCTTGCTGTACTCCGCGACCTGGAGCATCGCCAGGCTGCTGCATCGTCAGCCCCGGCCACGCCATCGCCATGGGCCTCTTCCCAGCTCCCGGAACTATCGATGTTGTTATTAGTGGTGTGGGATGGGAGCGCCACTACTGACCACATATCAGTGACGCCATACTAGTGGTGTGCGCCTAGTGTGCCACAAATGACGATTTTCAAATGCCACTAGTGACAAGAGCGCCACTGTTGAAGACCACATCGTTTCACACCTTGTAGACATGCCAGAGGAGAACAAATAGACTGCCTTTCAAGCAGGAAGTGGAAACCATGGCCGGGTGAGCAGCGGAGAGAACCTCGTTGATGGAGAGGAAAGGACAAATGTTGAGTTGGTTCCAAACTGAGGCCGCTCGTGTGTAGGAGACGAACAAATGGACGGAAGTTTCGTCCTCAGTGCAGGACGCGTAGGTGCAAGAAGGGAAGAAATTCTTCACGAAGCGGTTCACCTGGGTGCCCAGACGATCAGAAACCAAGAGACACATAGATCCTGATCGTTATAGGGAGGTGCGTAGAACTCAAGACAAAATACTACTCCCTCCGTTCCATAATATAAGAATGTTTTTCAAACTATCTTACCTTGAAAATGTTCTTATATTCTTGGACAGCCTGAAAAACGTTTTTATATTATGGGACAGGGGAAGTATGCCATATCCTATAATGATCGAATGAAAATACCAATAAATTCTATAATTTTATTTTTTTAATATCCTATAGTTAAGCAAATCAAGCTAACTTTATCTTTAAGAAGTTTTAGTATTTTTTTTATTTTTATAAGTATAACTTCAAATTTAGAACTAGTTAATAGCTAAGATTAATAACTAATATCTGAGATTTTACGGATTTCCTATACTATACCTATTTCTATTTGTTACACTATTTCCGTTATGTAAGCCCACTTAGCTCAGAGGTTAGAGCATCGCATTTGTAATGCAAGGGTCATCGGTTCAAATCCGGTAGTCGGCTTTTTTTTCTCTATCGATGTTCTACGAACAAGAATCTCTTTTTTTCCGAATTAAATGGAGAATCCAGGATCTTTTATGTTTTTACCTTACAATTTTGCTAGATACAAAACAATAAAATAAATAATATATATACAAAAAAGATTTTGATGAAATTCCATTTTTTGGGGTACTTTAGTTGATTTTACTCTGTTTATCCTGTAGTTTAATTCAGTTTTAATTTCGATGTATTCTGTAATGTAAATACAATGAAATTAATTGTGTAAAATGAAATTTCAATAAAATAAAAAAAGGAGTCTTCATGTCCCGTTATCGAGGACCTCGTTTAAAAAAAATACGCCGTCTGGGAGCTTTACCAGGACTCACTAGAAAAACACCTAAATCCGGAAGTAATCTTAAAAAAAAAATCAATTCTAGGAAAAAGGAGCAATATCGTATTCGTCTTTAAGAAAAACAGAAATTGCATTTTCATTATGGTCTGACAGAATGACAATTACTTAGATATGTACATATCGCTGGAAAATATCCTTTTTCGATTATGGTTTTACTACAATTACTTGAAATGCGTTTGGATAATATCCTTTTTCGATTGGGTATGGCTTCAACCATTCCTGGGGCCCGCCAATTAGTCAACCATAGACATATTTTAGTTAATGGTCATATAGTCAATATACCAAGTTTTCGTTGCAAACCCCGAGATATTATTACTACGAAAGATAACCAAAGATCAAAAGGTTTGGTTCAAAATTATATTGCTTCATCGGACCCGGGGAAATTGCCAAAGCATTTGGCGATTGACACGTTGGAATATAAAGGACTAGTAAATAAAATCCTAGATAGGAAGTGGGTCGGTCTCAAAATAAATGAGTTGTTAGTTGTAGAATATTACTCTCGTCAGACTTGAACTTAACGAAAAAAGGAAAGGTTCATAGAATTTTCTTCCCCTTCCCCTTTCCCCGAACTAAATCGCCCTAAGACCATTACCATTAATTTGTATTTTCCCATCAACTAGCTAAAATTGATTAACCCTAGGATTAGGATCCTTTTTTCTTTTTTCCTCTATGTGTATTTTACATACCACAGTAATTTGCTATAGAGAATTTCTAATTTCTATTAAATCAAAATAAGATAATATAAGATATTATATTATTGCTGGAAAAAATTGTTATTTGATTTGATACATTGTGATCCTTAACGTTGATGAATTAAGAAAAACGGAAAGAGAGGGATTCGAACCCTCGGTAAACAAAAGTCTACATAGCAGTTCCAATGCTACGCCTTGAACCGCTCGGCCATCTCTCCTACATAACTTATTATGGAAAATAAACTGAGTGAATAGCGAGTTTTCTTATTCCTGCAGTACAGGTACAACCGCAACCACTCGGGGGTTCCATAATTCTATTGGAAAAATTCCTTTTGATCTAAGTGGAAGGATACATGATTTTTTTACTAGAAATTGCGCTTGCTATAAAATAAAAGTTTTAATTTGGGTTTTCCCGCAACTAAAGAAAAAGAAAATGGAAGAATTCTTCTTATTGCATAATAAAATAAAGAAACCTTAGAATTCCGTTTGCATAAGATACGCTACACCATACTATCGAAATCAAAAATAGGGTATGAGACAATTAATAAGTTTGAAAACACGAAATAGTTGATAACATAAGTTGTTGTTCAGAAATAGGAAAGTGGAATGAAATCCAGTCTTAGTCAAATATTTCATATCTCTTCGTGTCCAAGCAGAAGGAAAAGGATACAATTTGAGCTGAGCGGAAAATCCATATCTCTCTTATCCATTTAAAGCATATGGATTTAGAGTAGAGCATATGGATCAATCTATTTAGAATTATAAGAATCGAATGTGTCTGTTTTTATGTTATTTTGTGAAGGAATGAAAACAATTCTATATAGAATGGGTTGGCAATTATGCCTAGATCCCGTGTAAATGGAAATTTCATTGATAAGACCTCCTCAATTGTAGCCAATATTTTATTGCGAATAATTCCAACAACCTCAGGAGAAAAAAAGGCATTTACTTATTATAGAGATGGTGCGATTTGACTCTTTTTTTTGCTTTTTCTAGCCCTACCTATACCTCAGTCTTACGAAAAAGAGAGGGGGTTGGCATAGAGAGAACCAAATTTGTAAAGCAAACAAACCCACGCTTCGGGAAGGTGAGGCGAACTAACAGTTCCTTCCGTCGTGTATCCTCGATTGATGCGGCTTCAGATACTTCAATTGTAGATTTGAGTATTGAGCGAAAGGTTACACCTACAGGATATGGTATGGTATGGATTACAGGCCAATCCTACTCTATTAGTATCCATAGGCAGCATAGGGGAGAAAAGCACTACACCTAGAAATAGGAATCAACAAGAGAAAAACTTTGTTAGAAATTACCCCTTTCCTGATCGGTATCAGGGCTGGGAAGAATGGTTGGGATAACAAACAACCATCAGGTTTGTACTTTGGATACCCCTATAACCATCAAAGATCGTTGAAGTAGCTAATTCCTCTAAATAGGAGGCGTTGAGAACAAAGAAATTATTGGAGCTATCATTTTCCTCTAGCATTAATAGAATTCATTGGTGTTAAGAAAAACCTCTTGTGGGAAGGTTGGCTAGAGATTTCTTGGAAAAATACCAGCCCCTTTCGGTTCATAATGAGACGTGACTAATTCTATTTTGATTCTATAGATTATTTCACTTAGTACTATTATGTACAGAAGGGAGGAGCCGTATGAGATGAAAACCTCATGTACAGTTTTGGAACGGAGATTTTTTGAATAGAATGAACGACCGTAATGGATGTTGGCTCAATCCTAAGGAAATTATGCGGAAGCTTTGCAAAATTATTATGAAGCTATGCGACTAGAAATCGATCCCTATGATCGAAGTTATATACTCTATAACATAGGCCTTATACACACAAGCAATGGAGAGCATACAAAGGCTTTGGAATATTATTTCCGGGCACTAGAACGAAACCCCTTCTTACCGCAAGCTTTTAATGATATGGCTCTGGTCTGTCATTACATGCGACCATCTTCACTATAGAAAAAAAAGAGAGTATCAAATTTTCTAGTAAATACTAGAAAAAAGGGCTTTCTACATAGGGATCGTAAAAACAACGATTTTTCCCTATCAGCTGTAGGAAGGAAGGACACGTCACGAGAATCAAAAAACGAAGAAAGTATGGCCTATACTACTACTCTATGGATAAAGTTTCTCAAATTGATAGAGAAAGCACCGTAAAGATCAATTAGTGAGCGACTGGGTCGATACAACTAAAAAAACTGCTTACTTTATTATAGACTTTATGGGATAGAGGAAGTATGCCATATATAGACAAAGCAATTTTTAAAATGGATTACACATTGTAAAGTTCATGCGCTGGGTCATTCCCTCGCTCATGCGCTCTCCCCTCGCTCCCGCAACTCCCCCCCTCCCCACCGCCACCGCCGCCACCGCCACAGATCTGGCCCTGCGCCATGCCTCCATGCCGGCAAGGAGTGCTCGCGCTAGCTGCACCCACAGCCCCCCCACCCCAGCGACTGGCGCCGACCGTGCGAGAGAAATTCCCAGAGATCCTGCGGCTGATCTCCCCAGTGCCGCAGGCGGTACTCATGGCGTCGGGGGCTGTGGGGTGGGCGGAGTGCGCGACCAGGATCCGAGACTCTACCTTCGAGTGGATCCGGTGCGTGTAGGAGTGGAAGATGGCAGACCGGGCGGTGGTGGAGGAAACTTCGTCGGAGATGAGATCTGCCGCCGTGAAGATCGCCGAGGTCCAACGGAGAAGGGCGGATGTGGAACAAAGGAAACTAGCACGAAGGATCTTCGAGGAGGCCACGCTGGAAGAAAGGGCGAGGATGCCTCTGTTCCCATCCTCCCCGCCGGCCAAATTCATGATATGGGCGAGGGCGGAGGCAAAATCAACGGAGCCGCGGCGAGCCCTCCGATGGTAGTGCATCCTCGGCGTCATTCCGTCAATCAACTGAAGCTTGCTACGAGTGGGGTGAATCTCCTACCTCACCATAGATCACTGGAACCGCCGTGGTTTGGAGATCGCGGCGTGGTTCCACCTGGAAATCGATCTCGTGTTGACAAAGGGATTTGTATCCCAGAAGAGAAGGTTAGTCATCCTATTCCCAATTCAATAGTGTTATTAGACCCAGTGGGGAGTGATTTGAGCTTGTGCTCAGAAAACTATAAATCACCATTGACGGAGAGATCCAATTTGGTAGAGATTGGGGATTTTTCCCCAAAATAGAGCGAGGCTGCCGTTGGGCGGGATAATACGGGCCCCATCATCACCTCTCTCCCGCTGATCCGCTGCAAAAAAGTGAAAACACCTTTACCTTTTACGCCTCCTCCACAAGGCAGCGCAGATGAATCTATATCTAGGGTTTTTGGGCAGCTCTGGGTCATTCCCTCCCCCCGCCGTCGCCAGCCTCACCCTCTACCTGGCAAAACCAAATCGGCCTCCACTTTGGGATGGCTCAGAAAAGATCTAGCCCGTTCGGGATGTTTTTCTCCCTCTGATCTTTATCCAATCAAATACCTTTGCCTGTTTGATCCACCATTGACGCAGCTCAAGATCATCCGGGAAGGAATTGGAGTAGGTTCCAAATCCTTTGCTCAGGTTGTCATGGCGGACAAGAATGCGCCGCCGATGGGACAGAAGCAGCATGGCCCGGTCCCTCCGAAAAAACCCGGACGTCGTCAACCTCCAGGAGGTGCGCGTGTTGTGCCGACTGGTAAAGGTACGCCCCCCTGCTCAGACCACTTCTGCTGTGCCTCCGGCTCCAATCCCACCGGCCCCTTCGGTGCAAGTTCTTGACGAACGATACAAGGATATGGTGTGCTTCACTTGCGGAGGCCCTGGCCACTACGTTGGCAACTGCATACAGAAGAAAACCTGTTTTATCTGTGGATTGGAAGGCCACAACGTCAACAATTGTGCTGCCTGGGCACAGCCCCATCCGGTTGCCACCTTCTTTGGGAGTTCTGCGCTGGGACTGGGGTTTTATCACATCGACGCCCCTGTGGGAAGAGAAGCAAGCTGGCTGAATTTTAGGAACTGTGGAGAAGTCTGGATTATGAAAGGAGAGATCAGCAAGACAGACCTGATGAAAAACCTTTCTGGTATCTTCTGCAAAAACAAACAATGGACGTGGCAAATCAGGCCACTGTCAGAAAAGAAGTTCCTGGTTAGATTCCCCCCTGGAAAGATGTTGATGAATTGATTGAGTTCCCTGCTTTTGATCTACCCATTGATGGTGTCTCTGTGTCTGTGGAAAAATGGACTGGCTCAATTGACCCATTCAGTGAACTTATTGAAGCCTGGGTGATTGTTGAGGGGATGTCCTCTAAATGGTGTACATGGAAAGTGCTATCTCAAATAGCCTCATGATTTGGAATTCTTGTAGATGTCGACTGGAATGGCCTAATGAAGAGCTTCTATGAGAAAGTGAGGATCAAAACTGCCTGCAGAGACCCAACAAAAATCCCCTTTGAAAGAATTATGGAGATGAGGAAAAAACTGTATATCCTATCCTTCACTATGGAGGGCTTTGACTAGGTGGGTGCTGATGACCCCAATGATGATGATGGCCCCACTGATATAACAATAGATGAGGACAACAAGACAACAGAGGAGGAGGAACTGGATAAAGACTTGCTGGATGATGGAGAGGAACCCATTGATGCTCTAGACCTTGCCAACAGAGCCCCCACAAAAACTCCAACTAGGAAGAAAACAGTTAATGATGGTGCTTCATTTCATCCCCATGCTCTTTCGGAGGCATGCTTCTCTCCTGTGAGAGTCAACACGAAACCTGACCAAGATGATATGGGCCCAAACAGACCCTCAATACCTTTTGCTAAAGCGATCAAATCTCTCAGCAGCCCACTCAACAGACCTGATGAAAACACCATGGTTACTGCGTCACCAAGTGGGATTGATGCTACCACTTCCCATGTGTCTGCCCAAAAGATGTATTGCTCTGGTCTACTGAAAGAACTGGAAGATTCTTCTTCTGACACTGACAGTGAATCTGCTGAACCTGAGGAGGATATGATTACTGTTGAGACACACATAGCTACTGGCCTGAAGATGATGGAGCTCATGGATAAAACCAAAGGGAAGGCTTCACCAAAAACCAAGTGGGGACCAGTGATTGCTCCAAGACTGAGTTCCAGAGCCCATAACAGGAAAAACATCATGGAAAAAGCTGCAGCCTATAAAATGAAGAAAAACCTGGAGATCCCACCTACCTTTAAAAGTAAGTCTTTTACTGATGATGCTATTTCTAATTTAGAGGCTTATGCTTCTGCAGTTAATCTCAAAATTGGTGATGATGAGAGAGACAAGAACCACATCATTAACCAGATTATTAGAGATGAATCTGAAAAATGTCTTGTGTTTGCTTCCCAAAATCCTGAAGTTTCCTTGCCTGATAGTTTAGATATTGGACCAGACATTGATAATGGAGTTTATACTCCAGAAAAAGACATTCCCAACACTCACACATCAGGGGGCACTGCTGATGATGTGGGTGGAAGTGGGAATAATGTGAGAGGAGGACTTTTTAGTCTGACACACCCTTTCAAAATTCCATGATTGGTATCTTTTGGAATATTAGAGGTTTGGGCCAAAAAGGGAAACTACAGTGCCTGTTTGACTTGGTTGGTAAATATAAACCTGATTTTTTAGGATTTCAAGAAATCAAGAGAGAAACTTTATCTGACTCCTTCCTTAATGCCTTAGCTGGTTCTAGTGTGTATGACTGGCACATTCTACCTGCTGTAGGCTCTGCTGGGGGTATCCTTGTGGGTACCAAAACCAATCTTTTTGAGGTACTTAGTGTTAGCTGTAAAAAATACTGCATTATCATTACCCTGAAAAATAAGACTGATGGGTTTTGTTGGCATCTGATTGTGGTTTATGGCACAACTTATGCTGTAGACAAGATTGATTTTATTGCGGAATTGCATGAGAATATGGATGATTTATGTTATCCTGTTTTACTGGGAGGTGACTTTAATCTGATTAGAGAAGCTAAGGATAAATCCTCAGGCAATATAAATGCTTCCTGGACATTATTGTTCAATGACTGGATAAATAAATGGGGCCTTATGGAATATAGATTAGCTAACATGGTATATACTTGGAGCAACAACCAAGACAACCCTATCTTTGCCACTATTGATAGGGTTTTCTCTGCCACCAGTTGGGATAGTCACTTCCCTCTCACTACCTTATGTGCCCTTCCTAGGATGGGGAGTGACCATGCCCCAATACTTCTTGATTCTGGAATGAGTAGTAGTAACCCTACTAAACCTTTTAGATTTGAGAAATGGTGGTTAGACCAACCAGATTTTAGACCCTTAGTGGAGAAAATTTGGGCCACACCATCACCGTGTACAACTGCTATTGGGACCTGGCAATTTAAAACTAAACTATTTAGGAAAAGTGTTAAAGGATGGAGCATTAATCTGGAAGCAGCTATGAAGAAGAAAAAGAAAGAGCTCCTTCTGGAGTTTGATATCCTAGATATCTTTGCTGAACAAAACATGACAAATGTTGGATATCCTCAGAATGAAACAAATTAAAGAGGAACTTGAGGGGATCTGGAAGAAAGAAGAGACTGCCATGTGGCAGAGATCTAGAGATAGGAAGATCAAAGAAGGGGACAGAAACACAACCTACTTCCATGCTGTTGCTAATCAACGCAGAAGGAAGAATCAATTGACTGTCCTGGAGGGGCCTAATGGGCCTGTATACTCCACTAAGGACATGCTGGAGGTGGCCACTAACTTTTATAAAAACCTCTTTGGGTTTGAGCCTAAACCTAATATACACTTGGATGACCAGTTTTGGTCTGATGAAGAAATGGTGACAGAAGCAGAAAATACTTCCCTGGAGAGACCTTTTTCAGAAGACGAAATTAAAGAGGCAATTATGGGATCTTATGCTAATGGAGCCCCTGGTCCTGATGGTTTGTCTTTTCTTTTTTATCAACAATTCTGGGAGGTGATCAAGGGTGACTTTATGGCCCTGGTTAAAGATTTTGAAAATGGGATTCTGGATGTCCAGAGACTAAACTATTCTATTGTTACTTTGATCCCTAAAGAGCCAGATGCCAAGAACATGAGGAAATTCAGACCCATCTGTTTGGGCAATTTTTCTGTTAAGATATTCAGTAAAGCTATGACAAACAGAGTTGGCCCTGTTGGTCATAGGCTCCTATCCCCATGCCAATCTGCCTTTGTGAGAGACAGGTTCATTTTGGAAAGTGTAGTTACTGCTCATGAGGCCATCCATGAGGGCCATAAATCAAAAGAATCTGGGATTGTTTTCAAAATAGATTATGAAAAAGCCTATGATAGAGTGAACTGGGATTTCCTAGTAGAAATGCTTACATCTAGGGTTTTTGGGGCTAAGTGGATTAGATGGAACTTATCCATTTTGCAACAAAGCTCTTTTTGTGTTAAGATCAATGATACCCTGGGTCCATACTTTGTGGGTGGAAAAGGTTTAAAACAAGGGGATCCAAGTTCCCCCATGCTTTTTAATTTGGTAGCTGATGTGTTTTCTCGCATGTTAACTAAAGCTGTTAATAACAATATCATATCTGGGATTGTTCCCCATATCATCCCTCAAGGACTCATATGCCTGCAATATGCTGATGATACAATTCTCTTTCTTAACCCTAAACCTGAATATGTTAGGAACTTGAAATGGCTACTTGCCTGCTTTGAAAACCTTTCTGGGTTAAAAATCAATTATGACAAATGTGAAGTAGTACCTATCAATATGAATGAGGATGATGCTAAACTCCTGTCTCAGATTTTCTGTTGTAAATTGGGGGATTTCCCTCTAAAATATCTTGGAGTTCCTCTTCACTACCTCAAATTGAGGAGAGAAGACATCCAATATATCATAGATAAGATCATCAAAAGGATATGTGGATGGAAGGGGAGATTGCTTAGCTATGAGGCAAAACTAGTCATCCTTAAGGCGTGCATTGCCAGTATCCCCATGTACCTCATGTCAGTTATTAAGTTCCCCAAGTGGGCGATCAAAGCCATCACTTCTCAGATGGCTCACTTTTTCTGGGGGAATGTGGGGGATGAACATAAGTACCATCTTGCTAACTGGGGTTTGATCTCCCAGAAAAAGACTTTGGTGGTCTGGGGTATCTAACCTGAGAGAATTCAACATGGCCTTACTAGCCTCTTGGGCTAAAAGGTATTTTATGGACAGTAACAAAAACTGGGTGAAGCTGATCGACCACAAGTATAAAACAGCTCAGCCGAATATACTGTGGTCTAGGCAGGGGGTGGGTTCTCCCTTCTGGAAAGGTGTCACCTGGGCTTTGGAGGGGGTTACACCCTTCTATAAATGGAAACTAGGGAATGGTAATAAAATAAGTTTTTGGGATGACGTTTGGGTGGGGGATTCTTCCCTCAAAACCCAATTCTGGGACGTATATGAAATCTGCCAACAGCAATGCTGCGCAGTTTCTGAGGTATGGGATGGTTCTACTCTCAAACTTACCTTTAACAGATGTGTGGAGCCTGGATTTTTAGATAGATGGCATGAATTGATCCGAATCATCTCTGACATGCCAATAACTGACGAGACGGACCAACCCATTTGGAGATTGGAACCGTCGGGGGTCTATTCAGTTAAGTCATTTTATAACATGATTAATTGGGGAGGGGTGTCTACCCCCATTTGGAGAAAATTCTGGAAGATTGTTGTACCTCACAGATATTTAGTCTTTCTCTGGCTAGCTTTTCATAACAAAATTCTTACCAGGGATAACCTGAATAAGAGGAGAGAGGTGGAAAATCTAAAATGCTTATTTTGTAATGAGGATGAAACTGTCTGTCACCTGTTCTTTGAGTGTGTGGTTGCTAAACAAGTTTGGAGTGATATATTTGACTCTTTTGAGTTTAGTATTCCAAATGACATGAATGAAATATCTTCCTTCTGGAATCTAAATAACAAAAAGTCTGTTACTAATATTGCTTGTGTTGCTACCATTTGGAGCATTTGGACGATGCGTAATGATATGTGCTTTCAGGGCGTACAGTGGACAAGCACGCGTACAATCTTGGCAAGGATCAGCTCGTCACTACATCAATGGAAGGTGCTATGTGTGGGCGACCAACGGTGCTGCTGAGAAGATGCATCCAACTCCTAGATCGGCGAAGAGGCGAGGTGCTCAGGATTGCATGGGAGTCGGCCTGAGAGCTTGCAAGAGAAAGATCGAAGAGGAGATGCTGAAGATTCACCCAGAGTGAAGAGAAGAGATAAAAAATAGCAGAGTGATCTGTTTTCAGTTCCCCTGTCATGGTAGATGTATGTCCGTCTTTGCACTTCCTTAGAATGCTGAAAATTGTCTTTTGACTCTGTTGTCTCTGGTCCTGCCATTCAGGCAGGTCCCGAATGCTTGTAACGGTCTGCTGTGACTCGCTTTGCTTCGTTTTTATAAAATGGAGCGGGGGGAAACCCCTTTCGATCAAAAAAAAAGTATGCCATATATAAACATGTATGTATTAACAAATACAAATAGAATGAAAAATAACTAATTTGTCTTGATAAAGCACATAGTTAATTTGATCCTTAGTACTAGAATAGTACAAACTCTTTCTCTCTGCATTCATTCAATCCAATCATATGCCATTAATCATTAATATCTAATAGTGTGAAAATATCTTGTTGCGTTGATATGATATGAATGCCCTCAGCAACCGCACCCTCCAGGAGACCAGGACTACCATTTTATATATCACCACCAACTGTGTTCATTCTTATCATTCTTCATGAACCATTCAGCACCTTCTGTCTCCTACATGAATCTTGAGCACAAACAACGTGAACAAAGAAGTTGACTGCCAATCGAGTGTGTTCTGTCCATGTTTCAGAACCAGCGAGATTTACTATCGTTCTCTTGTATACACCTATCACCAAGAAAACGCACACGTATAAATAAAAGGAAAGATGTTAGCTTGAGAATAGGAAACGTCGGTAAGAGAACGCTCTGTAGTATCCGAAGAACATGTACCGCTGGGGAGTGAAAGGCTCCAGGCCCATACGGGTGTGCAACTGTCCACACCAGGCCCTCAACAGAAAGGAGCCCCCAAATCACACAGGCGCGTACTTTAATTGGAGAGAAAAAGTCCAGTCTGCTGCCCCATTTCTAAGCTCGTCCATGTTCATGTCCTGACCTGTTCATCTGCGTGCAGTGTGCCTGCTTGCTCGGCCGTTCCCCAGAGAGGTTGAGCATCCTGAGTTCCCAGAATAAATACATTCAGTGTAATTTATTTTTATTTTTATTGATTTTCGTAACTGTGTGTTCAATCGCGTCCGCTTTGCTAGAAGGCCAGTCTCCTTTTTTTTGCAATAAGGAATTTGTATCACATTAAAATTACTCAAGAGACAGAATTACAGTCAGTGCGACATAGCTGCTCCAAATCCCCTGATCCATAGTGCAGTCAGATAGCAGTAGGCATTTCACGATGACCAAAGTTTACCATGAAATCACTCGCTACGTTTTGACAGCAACCAAAGTTCAGCCACTTACATGGATCATCTGGGAAAACCTGTGCGATTTACATGGATTTTTTTTTTGAAGCCTTCTGACCTCCATGAACAATCCTTTATACCGGTTAAACATCCACTCTAGTTTACCACTCATAGTGTAATCTTTTCCAATCCACCTAGGGTGTTCTTTGCTTAGGGCTCAATTGATATGGATCGCCCGGGTCCACAGCCTGATCCACGTGGTCTGTCCTGGCCAGAAACTGTCTCTCCTGGACACCAATTTGGGTGTTGGTTTGGGCAAAGGAGGGAAAGTTGCCAGCCATCAAACCACGAGGGGACACGTGGTGACACCCGACGGAGGCGTGTTGCAGCCTGTGCCAAGTCCTAGGAAGACCTTGACCATTACAGACTTCTCCGACAATCCTCCTCCTCCTGCCCCCCGCCTCCCCGCACTTCAGTTCATCATTCATGCCCTTCATCCCAAGATTGGAATCCTTAGAGTTGTTTCCTATTTAGTTTGGGGTTTGCTAAAAATCAGTCGACTGAGTCTCAGTCGACTGGCCAGCCGTCCGATCTGCGTTCGCGTGAAGATTCGCGTTGGGGCGCTTTTTCCCTTTTCAGCCCCTGTAAGGTGCGGATCGGCCCGTTTAATTTTTGCCGTCGATGCGTGGCCACGCGTGAGCGTTTTGTGGGCTGGGGCACTTTGTTCAGGGTGGGCTTGTTTGTTTGTTTGTTTTTTCTATCTTTGTTTTTTCTTTCTCGGGCCGCTGACGGGGAAGGGGAAGAGGCCACCGTGGTAAATAAGGGATAAGAGGAGGGGAGGGGCAGTTAGCTGCAGTCATTTCATCTCTATCCTTTCCACTCTCTTCATTCTCCCTCTCCCAAATCCAAAGAAGTGCTCGGTGCTCCTGCAGGTGTTCTCCAACGGAAAAGATGGCCGATGCTGCTGGCCAAGTGAGTCATCCACAAGCTTGCTTCCTTTTTGTTTTGTTTGCGAGCAACACCATAGATCTGAGTGGGGTTGTGTGGATTGGTTTTTTTGTTTGCACGCCACACCGTAGATCTGAATGAGTTCCAGGTTTTTTGTTTTGTATCAAGTACATTGGTTTAGTAGTTTCAAGCAGAGAATCGCCCCCAGTGTTTAGCTTTTTTTAATCAGATTTTCATTTTTCTGTGTTCGTCTGTATCAACATGTATGCTGAATTTTAGTGGTATATATAGGTTTGCATGTATCCATATAATGTAGATTCGTTTTTTTTCCATGGACAGATGTCTGATTACAGTAATCTATAGGCATTTTTGTTTTTTTATAGCTTTTTATTGTGCAGTGTTGGTATGGTTACTGAAACTATTTTTTCCACTAGGAGTTTCAGTTTTTGTTACTGAATCTTTTTTGTGTCCCAGTAGAATGTTGGAAATCATCACCTGGGATAGTAGAGCATGATGTGTTCTTTTTCACTGGACCCATTTTTTACTAGCAGTGTATGTGGTGTTGCCTTTCTCAGATTCTTTTTCCAGATTTTTAATCGCAACCCATTTACCAGTGTGGCACTTTTTTATTTTTTATTTTGTTTTTAATAACTTTCTTCTTAGGAGGCTATATTGAGTTAATAATTTTTTTTCTTAGAACTAGTCCTAAAGCCAAGTAGCTATAATAGAGTGACATGAAGGTTTCCTCCTTTGTATTTTACTAGAAGTAGTACTAGCAGCACCACCAATTTTTATGCTTGTAGGTACTTTTTAGAGAAGTTGTTCTGTTTTTTTAGGATTCTTTAGCTGAGAATATTTCTGGTTTAGCATTCAGCAAAAGTACTAGTCAGCACTTGTTTGTTCATGCTATGACTTTTTTCCTGAACACTTTAGTGGGAACAGTACACTTTGCTAGCATGATAGCAAGAATTAATCAAGTCATGTTAAACAGAGACAAGAAAGAGTGTTTTTATAGGATATACCATCTGCTAGTTTTTTTAGACAACCTTTTGATATGCTGCTTTGTGTTTTCTGTTGAGTATTGAGACACCAGGGAGATTTTGGTGGCACATGCCCTTTAGTACATTGTCACCATTTGCGATATTAAATTAATTTTAGGGGGCAGCAGTAGTACTTTTCTTGTATATGTAAGTAAATGTGCTTGTACCATCTGGTAAGCAGGGTCTTTGGGCTTCACACAGTCATAAAGCTACATGAATACATGCTGAAATCTATATGTTTTTTATATTATTCTTTCCTTAGTTACTTTTAGCGATTTATACATTCTAATTTTTAGTGTTTTTTTTTGCTTCTTTTTTTATGTGCACGAAGGTTTGTGGAGTTTGTTTGAACCATTGCAACTATGAGACCAAGGAAAGCGGTTTCAGCATGTTTGCATGGGAGAAGTTCAAAAATGGAGGGGTAACTCACTCCTAACTTTTTTGTTTTTTGTCATGACTCCACTCCTAACTTTTGTCATGACACCACTCCTGACTTTATTATTTTTTTTTGTGTTCAAACCAAAACAGGTTGTGCCATGTAATGAAAGGGTCCGTTTCAACAACATGACGGGAGAGAAGGTGACATTTGTGGCAAACCAACGGGCGTACACCATAAAGTGTTAGAAGGGTCATACAAAGAGCACAATGTATGGGAGAGGTTGGAGGAATTTCTATGAAGACAATAAGCTGGGGTCAGATGGTGGTGTTCTTCCTGGATGAATCTTCGCCTAGGGCAGTTATTTGTGTGATCCAGGTGGGCAACGGCTCCGAAGATGGACAACCTATGGAAGAGGGTGATCCCATTGAAGATTTAGATTCAGATGATGAGGATGGAGAAGCTTCAAGTGACGATGGTGAAGAGATTGTTCACAGTACAGGGCTTCAGCTTAATGAGATAGAGGATTTTCAGCTATAAGGGTTGCTGCCTCTCAGTGATGACTTCATCGGGTTTCCTTTCGTTCACCGCCTCACAAGGACAGATGTTCGTTTGCACACGATGGTATGTATATATTTTTTCTTATTTTTTGTATGGGTATGCTACAAGCAAGTTCTTTGAACACATAATGCAAATCTGGTTCTTAAAAAGAGGGGGGTGGTAATATGGATTGTGAACTGAAAATTACATAAGTAAAAATATAAGATTATTTGCGGGGTTTTTAGTTTGTGCAAGTATGTTTGTACATGTATTTGTATTCATCTTCTTCCTTTCATTTTTGTTTTTTCAGTATGCTTTAAGTGGAAAATCCGAAATTTGTTTTTACTTTATTTTTGTAAGTTTTCCCTACTATGTTTTTTGATATGATTCAAAGACCAAAAAAAGTTTGACGTTTTTGATAAAAACACTCATAGTTGTCTCTGTTTTGTTTTTTCTGTGCCGCACAAAAAATACCCAAGAAAGACTGCATGTCTGTCTTCTAACTTGGTCGCAATTATGAGCCGTTGTTTTGTCGGAAGGGGCGGCGGCGAGACAGAAGGGGGCCAGTTGCATGCTCAACTATAGTCATGCAACCGCATGTCTTCCAACATGGTCGCAACTGCATGTCTTCTAACTTGGTCGCAACTAGGGTCTTTGTTTTGTCAGACGAGGAGAGGGGCCAGTTGCATGTTCCACACTAGCCACGCAAACTGCATGTCTTCTAACTTGGTCGCAACTAGGAGCCTTTGCTTTGTTGGAGGAGGAAAGGCACCAATTTGCATGTCCCACACTAGCCACGCAACTGCATGTCTTCTAACTTGGTTGCAACTAGGAGCCTTTGTTTTGTTGGACGAGGAGAGGGGCCAGTTGCATGTCCCACACTAGCCCCGCAACTGCATGTCTTCTAACTTGGTCGCAACTAGGAGCTTTTGCTTTGTCGGAGGAGGAAAGGCGCCAGTTGCATGTGCCACACTAGCCACACAACTGCATGTCTTATAACTTGCTTGCAACTAGGGCCTTTTGTTTTGTTGGAGGGGGTGGCGACTAGAGAGAAGGGGGACAGTTGCATGCTCAACTATAGTCATGCAACTGCATGTCTTCCAACATGGTCTCAACTGCATGTCTTCTAATCTGGTTGCAACTAGGGCCTATGTTTTGTAGGAGGAGAGGGGCCAGTTGCATGTCCCACACTAACCACGCAACTACATGTCTTCTAACTTGGTTGCAACTAGGGACTTTGTTTTGTCGGGCGAGGAGAGGGGCAATTGCATGTCCCACACTAGCCACGCAACTGCATATCTTCTAACTTTGTCGCAACTAGGAGCGTTTCTTTGTCGGAGGGGGCGGCGGCAAGAGAGAAGGGAGCCAGTTTCATGCTCAACTGTAGTCATGCAACTACGTGTCTTCCAACATGCTCGCAACTGCATGTGCTCTAACCTAGTTGCAGCTAGCGCCTTTGTTTTGTCGGACGAGGAGAGGGACAGTTGCATGCCCCGCACTAGCCATAGAATTGCATGTCTTCTAACTTGTTTGCAACTAGGGTCTTTGTTTTGTCGAATGAGGAGAGGGGCCAGTTGCATGTCCTACACTAGCCACGCAACTGCATGTCTTCTAACTTGGTTGCAAATAGGAGCCTTTGCTTTGCCGGAGGAGGAAAAGCACCAATTTGCATGTCCCACACTAGCCACACAACTACATGTCTTCTAACTTGGTTGCAACAAGGAGCTTTTGTTTTGTTGGCCGAGGAGAGGGGCTAGTTGCATGTCCCACACTAGCCCCGCAATTGCATGTCTTCTAACTTGGTCGCAACTAGGAGCTTTTACTTTGTCGAAGGAGGAAAGGCGCCAGTTGCATGTGCCACACTAGCCACGCAAACTGCATGTCTTCTAACTTGCTTGCAACTAGGGCCTTTTTTGTGTTGGAGAGGGCGGCGACTAGAGAGAAGGGGCCAATTGCATGCTCAACTATAGTCATGCAACTGCATGTCTTCCAACATGGTCGCAACCGCATGTCTTCTAACTTGGTTGCAAATAGGGCCTATGTTTTGTCAGAGGAGGAGAGGGGTCAGTTGCATGTCACACACTAGCCACGCAATTGCATGTCTTCTAACTTGGTGGCAACTAGAGCCTTTGTTTTGTCAGACAAGGAGAGGGGCAGTTGCATGTCCCACACTAGCCACGCAATTGCATGTCTTCTAACTTGCTTGCAACTAGGGCCTTTGTTTGGTCGGACGAGGAGAGGGGCAGTTGCATGTCCCACACTAGCCACGCAACTGCATATCTTCTAACTTGGTCGCAAGTAGGAGCGTTTGTTTGTCGGAGGGGGCGGTGGCACGAGAGAAGGGAGCCAGTTGCATGGTCAATTATAGTCATGCAACTGCGTGTCTTCCAACATGCTCGCAACTGCATGTGCTCTAACTTAGTTGCAACTAGCACCTTTGTTTTGTCGGACGAGGAGAAGGACAGTTGCATGCCCCACACTAGCCATACAATTGCATGTCTTCCAACTTGGTTGCAGCTGGGGCCTTTGTTTTGCCAGAGCGGGAGGCGGCAAGAGAGATAGGGGGCTAGTTGCATGCTCAACCGTAGTCATGCAACTGCATGTCTTCTAGCATGGTCGCAACTTCATGTCTTCTAATTTGCTTGCAACTGTGCTTTGATGCTTTTTTCCAAGGGACCGATGAGGGGTGGGGGGCGGGGGGCATTTGCATGTCCCACACTAGCCACACAGTTGGACGAGGAGACAACCCTTTGCTTTGTCGAAGGAGCCGGCGGGAAGAGAGAGGGGTCCAATTGCATGTCACACACTAGGCACACAACTTACATGCCTTCTCAACTTAGTTGCAACTGAGGGCCATTGTTTTGTCAGAGGGGCGGCGGCAAGAGATAGCGGGGCTAGTTCTCCCAATTCTGAGAGGTAGTTGCAAGTGGAGATGTGGGATTTTTAGGTGCCGTTTCTTTTTGTGCGAAACACGAATCTGAGAGAAGTGAATTAGTGTAGATGGCTCGGAACATGTACTTTTTTGAACGCAATGGGAGAGAACGAGTTGAATAGCCGATGTTGAATGGAGCTAGGTGGCTAGGATCAGAGGGATATCTTCTGTGGGGTGATTTTGGGGACAAGTTTTCATGGCGTCCATGCTTAGAGCTCGAGGTAAATTTGTTTCTTCAAGCATCCGTTCAGGAAGAGAAACAACATCCTCTTTTGCGTGCGGGCATGTATGATGTAGCTGGAGAACTCATGCCAGATTTGAGGCATATATGATGGCCGGTCCATTTCCCTGTTGTATGTAGGTTCTGGTGGCATGAGGATGCCACTGCTGCTTTTTCAATGTTTGAGTTAACTGATGCAAACTGTTGACTATCTTTGTGATAGTCAGAACAAGGCTGTGTTTGATTGATTCAGGTTGGTTTAGTGAGGAGGGTTGATGTTTTTTGTATAGGAATACTTGAAACAGAGGTGATGAAACTGGTGCTTTTCTGTGAAACAGAGTTTGTTTATGTATGTACTTTTGTGTATGGATTATTCATCACTGGTGGATACGTTTTGCTCTTGTGTGAAACAAATTTAAGTTGGTTTTAAAGCAGAGTACACTTTTGTTAGAGCCTCACATTTCTTTTTGTTTGCTTGACAGCGTCTGTTCATCACGATGCTTTTGCTTGGGCTTAGGCTCTTGTGAACATATTTTAAATTATCATCATGCCAAAGCCGCTTTGCTTGGGCTTAGTACGTCTCACTCGGCAGGAGCTTTTCAAGCCTGTCGCAGTCACTGAAATCATGTTTGTATGTGTTTTTTGTCAGAACATTTTTTTTGCTTTGTTGAAATTGGGCCTGTTGAAATGCATGGAGTATGGTCATTAGTAAGATCAAACACTGTTATTTGATGTAAATTGGGCAGGAGGATTGGTGAATCTTGTTTGAGTGTGGCCTGCCAAAAAGCGTGCCTCCACTACACTCTCACAGCTTCAACTTCAGTAGCGCTTATGCATAATGGTGCATGTGAATTCAGTTTTTTCTAAAACTACAGATGTATTGTTTGGCATTATCTTTTACCACTAGCAGTTCTGTTTTGAAAATGGGCCCGCTGAAATGCATGGAGCATGGTCTGATTTTTTTTGTACTGTGTTAAATCCATTTGTGGTATATATTTGACATAGGTTAAATCCATTTATGAGCAGGCTCTCATGGATGCCCGCAAGCAGATTGAACGCCAGATCGAAACTAAAACCGAGGCATCCTTGAAAGAAGGGTTAGGTCAACAGCCTAAAACTGTACGCACTCGGTCTTTTTCTGTGTTTGATTTAACCACCTTTTTTGCGAAGTTTGTTATGAATCTCATCATCAATTCTTTTTCTCACACAGGATCATACGGAGAAGACTAAAGCTGAAACAAAAGATTGCTTGAACAGTGTGGTACGTTAAATGCAATCACCTTGTATGCTTACAATGTCTGCTGCTTGGCTTTCCGTAAGCATGAGAAAACAAGGAAGTATACCTGCAACATATATGTCGTGTATTGCTGTTTATCTTTTTTGGCCTAGAATATGTTCCAAGAGATACAAGTTTCTTGCAACACTAATGTATCATATACATTTTTATGAATACAGCCGCACACATGTACAGATATTGAAGACAGAAAAAGCAACCCTGGGAGTAACATAAATGAAGAAGGCAGAGACCAGTTTGTTGAAGATACTGATTTAGAATAGAGAGGCCATGATGTTGAGATCGCTGACATTGAAGCATCAGAGGGTTTGCTGTACGAAGAAGTTGCGACACTACTTTTTCTTCTTTTCATCAATTGGGGTTCCATTTTTTTTGTAGTTCCGGTTCAAACAAATTCACACACCTTTTTACTTTCTATATTTTTGTGCAGCAGGACCCAACTACAATAAAAGCCATCATTGATGAGATTACAACTAATGCTTACAGCCGGTGCAGGGTTGGGGCATGGTTTTTTTTCCTGGGTTCTAGTAAAAAAGTAGAGCTCACAAAGCATAGCGGGAAGCATTTTTTGTCTCTTTCTATGTTTGTAGGGGCCCACAAACAAACAAATTGATGGTCCAAACCAACCACAATCGAAAAAGTGAGTAGCCCAGCCCAAAAGTAACAAACAAACAAACAGAAAAAAGGAAATAAGCCCAACTGCTAAGCTGAATTCAACCCAGCAGAAATAGAACTAGTTAACAGGCCTAATCTACATGTGATGATGTCAGCCGACTGAGACTTCGCGAAGTCTCAGTCGACTGATACTTAGACAGACCCATTTAGTTTTGTTGATTTACGAACTCGATTCTATATTGAATTTCCAGTGCGGACACTACATTTCCATAAAAAACAATTTCGTCCAATCTAACCTCCAAGAAAAGACCCTTGGTTTTCTCAATAATGTCATCACACAAATTTTGATACAACTTCAATCTTCAAGGGTTCAACTGGGCATTACATTGCAGCCCTGCAATTTTAATATTCATGTGTATTTTCATTATTTTGAATCACATAAGCCAGATCGGGACAAGTGTCACATGGCCTCTACTTCAAAACTGACAAAAAATTCATAAGAATAGGATTACAAATGAATATTGATACTCCATCCATTTTTATATACAAAGCCACAAACTCAGATAACAGGTACCGGTGTAAAATTTAATGTCTGCTTTGCAAGTCAGATTTTGTTTAACACGCCGCATGCATGCAAGGAAACTAAGCGGAGGAAATATCTGACTGTCATTATGACTGCATGCATGCAAGTATTAAGCAGGTTGCTAATACAAGAAAATATCATTAATTTTGCCTCGATTACTGTTGGTGGCCTTGTATAGATGCAAAATGTATATTCCATAGTGGCCTTGTATAGTAAATGGAGGGAGTATACCACTATAAAATAGAGTTTCATCTTTGGGGTACAAGTAGGTTTGTACCTGCCAACTAGCCATACATCTCTCTCTCTCTCTCTCCACAGTCACATTCATGGAAGAAAAATGTGAACTTTTTTAGCGAAATTCTCACGAAATTAATCTGGGACAAATGTTCTCATTAACCACACCTTGCGTGACTAACTACTTATATTTCAACTAGGTCACTCCATGCTTCAGAGTCACTGAGCTTTAACATTTCTTATACATCCACTATTAGAAAACTGGGGGAGGTATCTTGGAATAGGAGATGCGGAAGGGAATGCCTAATATCAAATGAAGAGATGGTGCTAAGTGCATGATCCGCCGACACAGCTCCACGTCCCTACTTATCTCTACAGATGCACTTCAGACAATTGAAATGCACTTCGACCTGTCTGTCTTTCTCGACCTTGCTACGGCACCAAAGAGGATCTGGGCTTCTACATGCTTCGGTAAACGGTCTTATATACCTAAGCACTCTCGTAGAATATGGTGTGGATAGAATTAATCATTTGTGTGCTCCTGTAAACCTTCAAAAAAATCTGCACTTTGTAGGTAGTCGTTGTTGTATCGCATCAGACGACTACAATTTTATTGAAATAGTTTTTTTGCTAACCATTGTAGTTCTTTCTAGATCATTAGATTACACAAGACACGAACTTAGTGAAGTTCAATTTGAGTATTGATTACTTGATATCTTTCCATCCACTAGTATGACTAATGATCCCGATAAAAGAAATGTCTCCTGACCTTATCTTGTCTTTCCATATGTAGTTCACAAAGTTATAATGGAGGTCGAGGTCCATGGCACCCCATGAATAGTAAAATCAAAATAATTATTCAAAGAATAAAAAAATTGTGAAACTATGTGGCATTGATTATTACCAAATGTCTTAGGTGTTTCCATAATTTGGTACCCATATTGCATCCAACGAACTGCAGACAAAAAAAAGCTCTGCTCAACAGTGCACTCAAGTTTGAGCACCAATTCTGTTATTTTCTCTATGGAGCTCCTAGAATGTTATTTGGCTATCAAAATTTGCAATCAACTGCCACATTTGGCCATAATCGAAGCCACAAAGTATCAGAATTTTTCATTTTTTCATTTAATTTTTTCCATTTTTAC